>NC_091130.1:118447913-118745413 GCF_040183065.1 Periplaneta americana
TCGTAGAAGGTTTGATATTAATCGATTTTCTCCTAGATCAATAAGCAATGAATGTAGCATACTGTATTAGACTTTAGAAGCTCAAACTGAAATATAAAGTTGAGAAGACATGAAAATTTGTCTAAAAGGATCATCTTCCTTCGTGACAACGCACTTCCCCTCTGAAAAAAATCTAGATATCCTTACTCAGATTGGTTGGAAATTGCTGTGACATGTTTCATGTAGTCTATCCCCGTACTTATATCTTAAATTTAACACTAATTTGATAAGTTAATTACAACAAAATTAAGGTCATTCATACACATCTTCCAGAGCACGGTTGACATAAAGTAACTGTAACATCAGTAGAGAAATTGGGATCTCCTGCAATCTACTGCGTAAGAAGAACACTGTTTGCGGTCTTACTCTTTGGCATTTTGATCCATTCGAAGTTTCTCGGAAGTAACTTCGCAAATTACTCTGACTTGGTTCCGCTGTTGCGTAGGTTGGAAGCAGATTTAATTTTGGATAAAACAATGCACCTGCGCTTCATCTGATATTGGCAGTGAGAAGGTGTCTGTTTCCTAGTTAGTGCCGTCTATTGTTTCTGAGAGTACCGGTAATAATAGTCTCCCCTGGCCTCGTTACGGGTCTCCAAACTGGGGGGTTGCGACCCAGGTGGGGTACATGTAAAGAGATGAGGAGGTTCGAGAGATGATTTACAAAAAAAAAAAAAAAAAAAAAAAAAAAAAAAAAAAAAAAAAAAAAAAAAAAAAAAAAACCTTATTAACACACACTTACTGTGTGTTCAGAAACTTAAAACAATATTCAACATAATAAACAAAAGTTTCAGTAGTTATACACCACTCAAAATGGAAATTGCAACACTATGAACGGATGGAATGATAAAACTGAAACTGAAGGTATAGGAAAAGTGTTTGACAGTGATGCAGTGATAACAAATTCAGACTCCTTTGTGCTCACTTTATTACAAAATTCAATGGAGGATGTGACCTCCACGAGCTGCAATACAGTTTTAAATTCTTCTAGACATTGAGCCAATACGATTCTAGATTTCTTCCTGAGCAATATCATTCCATGCTTGTTGAACTGCGAGGGTCAATATTAAAGAGTGACTGTGGAGGATTTAACACTCTTAGACACACCATGTCCCGCAGATGTTTGATCGGACTTAAGTCCGGAGACCTGGTGGGCCATGGTACTGTTGTGATGTGTTCGAGAGCGTCCACGGTTATGACTGCAGTGTGAGGACGGGAATTTTCGTGCTGAAACTTGCCATTTTCAGTGTTCATCATTAGAGGAACAACCACTGGATTGATTACCCTGTTAATATAATGTCGAGCATTCAGTTTGTCTTGAGTAATCACCAACGGAGATTTGTAGTTAAAGCCAATAGCTCCCCAGAGCATAATGTCTGGCGTAAGTTCTGTGTGTCTTCAGCAATAAGATCGTCTTGTCAACTACACAGCACTGTTCGCTGCATATAAAGGAGTGTTGTGTCAACCTGTCAATGACATGGGACCACCTTGTAAACAATGCTATAACGCATAAACTGGAATGCTAATAGGATATTTACTGCACAAAAAAGAATTATACGATCCACTTTTAAATTAAAGAGTTTTGACTCATGCAAATCTTATTTTAAACAATATAACATTTTAACATTTCCATCAATTTATATTTACAAATACCTGATTTTTTTAAACAGAATGAGAATAAATACAATAGGAATTTAGATTATCATAATTATAATACACGAAATGCACATCTGTTTTCAATAAAAAATCATAGACTTATGAAATATGAAAAATCGCCTTCCTATACTGGGATCGTGTTTTTTAATAAATTACCATTGCAGATACAAACTTTACCTTATGGAAAATTTAAAGTGAAAGTTAAACAGATTTTAACTGATCAAAGTTTTTATTCAGTAAAATAATTCTTAAATTACAATTTATGATATATGTAATACTACTTGATTATATTATTTATTTTAAATGTATTTTAATTGGTAGTGTTTTTTAATCTTGTGTTTTTTATTTACTATGTAATTTTACCTGACGTGTACATCCATATATATGGTTATATATACAACAATCAATCAATCAATCAATCAATCAATCAATCAATCAATCAATCAATCAATCAATCAATCAATCAATCAATCAATCAATCAATCAATCAATCAATCAATCAATCAATCAATCAATCAATCAATCAATCAATCAATCCAATCAATCAATCAATCCAATCAATCAATCAGCTACTTACCTTCATCTACCAAATTAATGGGCTAAAATTCAGAACAAACAAACAGGTCCTTCTTGGTATTGCAATTTCCATTGTGAAAAGTGTACATTAGGGTAAAAAAAAATAATTTTATTATTGCGACAAATATGCCTGTTATTCAGAAAGTATCTCTCAAATCTGGAATCTGAATTGGATTGATGTCACTTTCAAGTTCAATGAGATTTTTCATATTTGTTTTGATGGCAATCGTAGACGAGAAGTTTATTTTGCATAAATAAGAGGTTGCAAATGATATAAAAATTTAAGATAAAAATTAAGAGCTTCTTTTGCAAGCTCGTGCTATTTTTGCATCCTTTTTATCCACAACTGGTCTACAGTTCGCGAGAAAGCCTGGTTTCAATATTCCATCAGTAGGTACGTACATATCATTAACTTGTATTACTGCAAATTGTATCAGCTTCTTTTGTTTCTGGCTAAGTGGTAAAGAAGGCCTGATCCCTTAACTTCGCCAGAATATATAAATGAATAAATAAATAAATAAATAAATAAATAAATAAATAAATAGGTAGATAGATAGATAGATAGATAGATAGATAGATAGATAGATAGATAGATAGATAGATAGATAGATAGATAGATAGATAGATAGATAGATAGATAGATAGATAGATAGATAGATAGATAGATACATTTATTGTTATTGTTATTGTTATTATTGCTATTGTTATTATTGTTATTGTTAATATTGTTATTGTTATTATTATTATTATTATTATTATTTGTTTTATCTTTAAATATTAAATTAATTTATGTTTTATTCTTTTTTTTAAATTTCAACTAGTTGAATGCAACTCTCTGAAAATGGATTAGTATACATATGAAGAGTACAAGGGAAAAACCTGATAAGTCACAGTTTACTGTTTTTATAGGAGAGGTAGTTAAAAGTTTCAAGACCCATTATATTATATATATTCTGTTGTTTTTGGTTTATCATTCTCCCATTTCTTTGGACTAGTGAGGTTGTTATTCTGTACAGTGAAACTACACAAATCTACACTACCTGAGCTGTTACATGACATCTAAAACAGAAAATCAATAATTTTCCCTTGTGCTCTTCATATGTGACTGTCGTATTATTTTGTGTGTCTTCCGGAAAATGGTCCAGAAGCTGTTGTTTAGAATTGTTCTGACTTAATTTAACAAACTCGATATTTGCGTATCACATGTAGCTCAATTTTCCACGAGTTTTTTAATGCACTGGAATGCATAACATTCTTTCTTGTCGAGTAATGTATACCAGAAGTCAAGTTTCTTTATAAACCTTTTGATTTTATCCCTGGCTGTTATTAAATGTTAACATCCTGGCCTTGTAAATTCGTTTTATTGAAAGTGTTCGAAAATATCAGCAAAGTAAACTTCTAGAAATGATCTTCATGTAAAATTTCAAGTCATTTTTATTTTGGTCGTTATTTGGATGGTTTCCACTGATTTTGAGTAAAATTATCGTTATTTTTTATTTTAGAGGAATTTGTATTTTTTAATGGGATAAAGTATGCTACAAGTTCGGTGGAGGGAGGGTCGCATACACAAGTCTCCCCCAAAAGTGGGTCGCGACTTCAAGAAGTTTAGAAAGCATTGCTTTAGACGAGTTGGTTTCTCTTCACCTACAGAGTCCCGTCTACCCCCCCTGTGTGTTGTTCTTAGCTTCCTCTCACCTCACACTCATCGGCAGCTTACACTCCCGAACATGGCCGTCTAGACCACAAGTCGATAACACCTTGGAGAGATCCATGCAGGAAAGAAAGTAGAAACACTTAATAAAATATGTGAAACTATCAGAAGAACGTTAAAGAGAAGGTTAGAAGAGACAGATATATTGAACTTTGATAAAACTGTAACAGTCCCGTAGGGATTATAGGGAAGTGAAACCTGAAATTCAGACACAAAAATAACAGCAGGATACAGAGAGCAGAAATAAAGTTTTTAAGAGAATGTCTAGGAGTTACGTGAAGGGATAGACTTCATGACGATGAAATTCGGAACCTCCAAGGGAATCTACGAACTCGATGAAAAATTAAACGAATTTAGAAAAGCTTGGAAAAACCACGTCGAGAGAATGGAGGACACAAGAATACCTAAGAAGATCCAGAGTATAACTCTAGAGACAAACAAATAGGCCTATTGGAAGACGAAAAAGAAGATGGACGGCCCAATGAGGCGCAAAGGATCGAAAGATCTAATTTTTGAAGGAGAAGGAGAAGAAAAATAGTTGGTGTCTTATGGAGATAAAAATTATCAGGTGCTTTACTATGTTGCATAACTTTACGTAGAATTTTGTGTAAGTGCGGTCACCTGTCGACAAGTACATAACTTTGCTATGCTGCATATCTTTACGTAAAACTACGTGGGGGTGCGATCACCTGTCGATAGGTGCGTAGTTATGCTATGCTGCGTATCTTTACGTAAAACTACGTGTGGGTACGATCATCTGTCGACAGATGCGTAGTTATGCTATGCTGCATATCTTTACGTAAAATTACGTGTGGGTGCGATCATCTGTCGACAGGTACAGTTCGTAACTTTGCTATGCTGCATATCTTTACGTAAACCCACGTGTGAATGCGATCACCTGTCGACAGGTGTACAGCTTTACTAAGTTTCATATGTTTACAGCCTGAGAGCATAGTCACTGCCGGTGTAAACACGTTGCGCTCGAGCATTGGACGAGTCTATGAGGTTGCGGAACGTAACCCGGGAGTGCATAGGCCAGTTTGATGCAATCGCTGATACCATGCAGATGGTAGTCGCGCTCCTCTCGAGAGAGTACTGGCGGTGCGGAAAACATCAACCTGTAGTGAAATGAGTCTAGTGACAAGTAAATTAAACAATAGAGTCAGTTTTTTTACTCGGTCTGTAGCATGTGTCCTTGTCACACTGCATCCAAACGTGTATCCCCACTACTTTCCCCTCCACGTGCCTCTCGCGCCGGACACGGCCTTGACTGTGCTCTCGGTCTGTACGTATGACTACGTGTGGATGGTACAAGAAATGAAGCGAGGGGAATAGAAGGAAAACAATGAGAAAGGATGCGCTGGAAGAAATGGTGAACGGGAGAAAATTTCGGAGCAGAAAAAGATGTCAATGATAGACAACATTAATATACATAAATCATATGCGGAGACAAAGGTAGAAAATGGGAAAGATTGGAAAACGTTGGGTTTGGCAGTGCAAGACCATCCCTACAACTGAAAGCTATGAATGAATAAAATGACAAATATTTAAGGGAACCGGGTTTTGATGCTTGTACGATTAAAGTATTTCAGTAAAAAATTTTAGTTCAGTATATCTAGGCGTTAGGCGTTTAGTGTTCAGCGTGGAATAAAGATTGTCATGGTTGTATAATAAATCATTCTGAATTTAGTGGAATAAAGGAAAACTTATTAGTTTATTATGAAAGTGCAAAGAAAAGGCCCTAACTGATAACCTGTTTTTCCCTCTTAGTTACATGTACCCCATACTTTAAGTGCATATTAATTGTTAAAATTTTCATTCATATCCCTTTTATTTTTTAAAGATGTCAAGTAATGTTTATTGAAAATTCTAAACCTATATTTAGTTAAATATTTCACCATTAGTCAAACAGAAAAAAAAAATATTATACTTTGATTAATAATTTCTATAATTTTTTTCACTGCATATATATTTTTCTTAAGTTATGTGAGTGATATTCATAAACCCAAAGTCTATTTTGTAGAACATAGGCTACAGAAAACACTGTAAAAATTGCATGAAAATTTATTAATTTATTTCAAAGAAAAATGCACTCAAGTGTGAAAATTTGTAACTTACGGAAAACTAAATTGGAAAAAAAAAAGAACTGTATGAATTACATGCGCCGCTATATTTAAAGAATTCACATAAATTGCTTATGTGCAGAGATACCCCCACAATATATATTGTTTTAAAGAGCAAGTTTTGTACTTTTTTTTTTTCGAAACACAAAATAAAAAATCGAATTTTTCACCACTAATCACTACCCAGTCCTCTTAATAAAAAGGGAGAAATAGTAATGCTATTTATAAATATGTTCAGTGAATATGATATGGTTTAGCCTAAATCTTTTTTGTGTTGAAGTTTACACCTGCGGTTAAGTTTATCCCAGTTTACGTTGGCTGAGAACTTATTAGGTTAACGCAGGCTTGCAGAACTCGCAAGTAGCGGAACTATGACGTCAGCCTCACTCCACTTCTATTGGGGATGATCGACTTCCGCCGCGAGAATGAGTGTTGATGCAGCCGATCGTAACTAGAACGCCGTGACCGCACAGGTAGAAAAAGTGGTTGGAGTAAGAAAGGAGAGAAAAGAAGTCGCTCTCAGGAGCTACAGTTCTGCAGGTCTGGGTTAACGCGTGACGAGATGGAAGTTTCTAAAAATGTTTTCACTATTTAATTCTCTTTTAACGGTGTAAAATTTAAATCTTAACCGCTTGACTTCACTGCATTGTAAGTCGCATTGCTGTCTTCACTGTTTTCCCTAGTGAAACTACCTATATAATGAATAGACATCGGAAGTTAAGGCAGTAAAAATGGTATTTTAGGCACCTAAAAAGACTCTAAAAACAAAAAAATAAGGCACTAAAAGGCATTGAAATGATATTGAATCACTCATAATTCATAAAGTTAACATCCATAACTAACTTAACAAAGTGCACTGGAAAAGTAGTTTCTCTGTTCTATGGACTTGTTTCACTTGTACTATTGAATCCACAACTTCACGTCCGTAATTTGAGTTACAATAAGCAACACGCAACTTTTCAAGATTAACACACAAACGTCTGTCACGTTTATTGGACAAAATCAGTTTATATGCTGAAAAAGATCTCTCAACGTATACTGATATTACTGGAGCACACTTAAACAGTGTCATCCTGGCTACATAATAATCGTTCCATTAGTAGTGAAAGCAGGAAATTCTGCTTCCCACTGACGATATAAAGAAGTTTTCGATGTTTTCAATTTTGGCATTTTTCACCATACTCGTACAACAGTTCCCTCACAAAGACAATCCTAGAATGACTGCGTACTTCGTATTCTCAACACAGTGCTGGAGTCAGAAGGACAAGGTCGAATCCGGAGGAAGCAAAACGGCAACACTGCATTGCAACAGGGTGTCCCATAACTATGGCTACTGTAAGAACTGCAATTTCCTTAGTTTCGAACACAGAAATAAATGTAGTATTGTTGAGTGAGTGAGTAGTCATATAAAGGAAAAGGCAAAAAAGTACATATAAAAGCAAAAAAGGGCAAAAAAAGTACATATTACAGCAAAAAAAGGCGTTAACGGGAAAAAAAGGCAAGATCAAACTACATCAGTTTTTTTATACATCTTGATTACACAACTTTTAACACTATATCACTTTGGAGAACGTACGGTATTATATATCTTTCACGTGTTAAATTTTATGTTACCTTGTTAAATCATCAGTACCAGTTGCAGAAGACACAGCCCTGCAGTATACAGGGGAGAGTCGGGTAGTATCGGACATCGGGTAATAGCGGACAGTGAGTTTCTTTCATCTACCACACGACGATAGTACCTGATTGACATGGTTACGTTTCTGTGATGTCGCATAGAGAAACGTAATCATGCCATTCAGGTACTACCATATGGTGGTAGATGAAAGAAACGCACTGTCCGATACTACCCGACTCTCCCCTATTGACTACACTCCAACTCTGGCTACTAGCAACAGGCATCTATAATGAACACCGATCAAAATACCTCTCATTTCTCGTGAAAAACAACTGAATAGACTATAGTGGACTATAGTGGACTTTATGTTGTTAGCAAACAGCTGAATATATTAAGAACATTGATTCTTGTTAACATGTTTCGGCCTGCTATTGGCCATCATCAGAACTGGTTGTTTCTGGTCTTGGCGCCTTGCCGCTACATCAGAAAGGCGCCAAGACCAACAACAACCAGTTCTGATGATGGCCAAAAGCAGGCTGAAACATACTAACAAGGTAACTTAAAATTTAACACCTGAAAGATAATACGTTCTCCAAATTTTTTTTAAAATTTCATTTCATTTATTATATTCCATAGATCTTACATTAGCAATGAAGCTTTAAGATGTAGAACAAGTCAAAATTTTACAAGATTGCAATTACAATTTTCACCATTTTTCTTTTACAATTTTCAGTTTAAATTTTTTACAATTGTTTTTGGCGAGATGTAGTGAGATGAGGTGAGATGAGACCGAGGATTTACCTACAGATTACCTGGCATTTGCCTTACGGTTGAGGAAAACCTCGGAAGAAACCCAACCAGGTAATCGGACCAAACGGAGGTGACGTGAAGTGAGGCCGTGGACTCGCCATAGACCACCCGGCATCAGTCCCACGGCTGGAGAAAACCTCGGGAGAGACCAATCAATCAGACCGAACGGGGGATCCAACCCAAGACCGAGCGCAGCTCCGGATCAGCAGGCCAGCGAGCCTGCCGACTGAGCTACATCAGAATGCTTCATTTCTCATGATTCGTGCACATTTACTAAAATCCTTTAAATATGAACATCCAAATAAAATAAGGCATTTTCCTAAATATTCGATGGCTAATAATGAATATAAGTTACACCATTACGAAACTGATAATGATGATTAATATAAAAACAGTGAAATTCTGACAATAAATGTAGTACCTCGCGAAAACATGCTACAATCACCATCCTTGTTCCACACAGGTATCACGTGAACTCGTTGAATTTGTATTGAGATGTCCGACACAAAAATCCGACGCTGTAGCCGTTCGGATAACAGCTCTTCGTTAATTGTGCGTGCTCTTAAAACGGAGTTTTATTTGCTTTCGCTTACTGTTTTAAAGCCAGAGCATCACTTAAACATTGGGATTCCTCTTACTGCTCTATTCAGCGCTTTAATTCTTTATGCACTCCCAGTTTGCCACATTTGTACAGTTATTTCCTTTAACCTCTTTGTTCTGCACTGAAGCGCTTCCGCAGTTCTCGGAAAGTTTCCTACAACTGTCGTTCTTCAACAAGGGTTTAATTAAGCATTTAGTATCTGGAATCATATTGTGGAGCATACATTAACTCTCGTAAACATGTCTAGTGTTCAAGGAAACAGAGACAATTGAATTGTGAGGGAACCTTCTTGATTGATGTTGGTGCAATATCGGCATTAGTTTCGGAACGTAGTGTGCCAAGTGAACTTTGTACTTGGGTATTCAAGACGTGACGGTACATTATACGCTTTTTTCGCTTCAGTTTCTTTCTGAGTATTCTGTTTCTTCTTTTCTTTCGCCATAAACTGAATGCATATTCTATATTCTGAAGAGCAACTTTAAAGTAGTCTGTTTCCGATTGAGACATTTGTACAGTTTTATTTGAATCACAAATCTTAGGAAGAGCTGTAACCACTGACATGCACACTGACAATTGTTTAACCACTTCCCTTATTATCCCGAGTTAACTTGGGTTGCTAACATGTGTCAAAATTTATTAACCCGAGTTAACTCGTTTGAGTCCCATTGTCTACTTCATAGTGATTTTTAAGTATGTAAGAAAATTAGTGATGTACAGTGATTCTGCAATATTGTAAATTTATTTAACTCACAACAATGGAATTTTATTCTTCCAACAATAATTCCTTTCTACAATTCACCTTAAACGCTCTCGTCAACAATTGGATTTTCACTCAACACAGTATTCGTTACAGCACTCCACCGACGACAATGACAATTTACTTGGACTAGTACGAACAACAATGAACTGTTAATCTTAACTAATATTTACAAAACACTATTTATAAATCAGAACTATCAGTTCTCAGTTCACAGTTCTTCTATCTCAGTCACTCGAGTTCACAGTATCTCGAACCACAGACCTTCAGAGACAGTTCACTGTACTCGAACTCAGGTCCCTCCAACTGCGGTCCACTGCACTCAAACTCAGGTCCCTCCAACTGCGGTCCACTGCACTCGAACTCAGGCCTTCGGATGCTGATACAGTTGCGGACGCACACTCGAGTCGAATTCCGGTACACAAGTTGGCTTGCTTGCTCTGGCTTACTCACTGACTGGCTGACTAATCAACTGAAAACTGCTCGAGTTCGCTGGCGTTTCTTCTTTTATAGCGAAATCATAGTTGCGAGAAATTTCTACAGGAGTGCAGAGAATTATCTGGATATCTCCACTTCGACGCACTTCTCGAAGAGTCGGGAGGGTCCGACCCCCCTTTCCCGTACGCAGCAGTTGCGCGCGCGCACTCTCCCTCGCCGGGTAGGCCCTTTCCCCTCTCGCCGCGCGCCGTTCCTCAGTGCTCCGTGAAGCCCGCGCGATCTGCTTTCTTGTGGGACGCTGGTCGTGAGTTCGAATCTCACGTCGCTGTCACAATATTAAATGACCTCTTTACGAAAATAAAAAAAATGACACTTTTTTTCACAAAACTGGTAAAATATATAGTAAGGGAAGAGGTTAATAATAAAATTGAGAACATGTCGATACGGTACATAATTTTTTACTTGCACGTTATAGAAATTGTAGAGATGATTACACGTTTACTACTTCATACTAATTTTGACCAATAAAACGGTACGGAACGACGTGTTTTAACCAATCATGGCTTCTTATCCTATAATTTTCATCACTTCCCTAGCATTTGAAGCGTAAGAGAAATAAATCAATCGTTTTTTAATGTCATGAGCAACAGTTTGTTACAATAGACATAAAATATACTGTACTAAATTACAAGAGATATAACATAATATTTGACATAAAATGTAAAAACAGATGAATACAACAATACAAATGAAATGCAATACTGGTAGTAATAATAATAATAATAATAATAATAATAATAATAATAATAATAATAACAATAACAATACTAGTAATAATCGTAATAATACAGAACAATGCAGCTTACAAATTTAGAATACATTTACAGTGGGGTCAAGAAACTCACTAATGCTATAGAATGGATGGTTGATTAACCAGTTAGCTATACAAAACAGATTTAAATTGTATATAACTTGCAACATGTGCCTTATGTGGCAACTTATTAAACAATGTTATAGCAATAGAACTGAACCATTTTTTGGATTTACTTAATCTAATTCTGGGTTCTGAAAGACAATAATTGTATCTTCTATTATAGTGGTGAACTTCTGTTTTAGGGTGATAAGTATTAAGATTTTTCTTAATTCTCATTAGACAAAAATATATATACATTTATGACAGTTACATTTTTTTTCTTGACTGAATGGTGTTCTACAGTGAGCGACATATGCAGACCCATTAAAATGCGTAAAGTTTTTTTTCTTTTCTAGAATTAGAATCTTGGATATGCTACTGCTATTTCTCCAAATATAAATACTATTGAAAAAGGCGTAATAAGAAGTTATGATGTAGAATTTTGATAGTAAAGATTTTAAATGTCTTAATAAGTAAATTACTCTTGACAGCCTAATAGTTAACAAATTAATGTGTTCATCCCAAGCTAGTTTAGAATCCAATACAAGTCCTAACAATTTTACCTGTGACTGAGCTTCAGTGTTCGATGTATTTTTCAATGAAAATATTATGTTTTGAGTTTTATTTAAATTTAGACTGAAACCATTAACCCGAAACCAATTTACTGCAGTATTATATGATTTTTTCATTATTGAATTCAAAATTTTTATATCAATATGTGATGAGTAAAGAGTTGTGTGATCTGCAAATAATACAGATTCACAACTAATATTTTCTGGAAGGTCATTCACCATAATCAAGAATAGGAGTGGTCCTAAAATGGAACCTTGAGGAAGTCCACATTCAACATTGACTAAATTGGAGTGCCTTTTATACATACACGTTGTGTACTGTTTGATAAATAAGATCTAAACGAATATAGTTTTTTTCTTCTAACACCGTAATAATAGAGCTTTGAAATTAATGTTTCCTGTGATACACAATCGAATGCTTTAGACTGATCGAAGTTGTTAAGGGGATAAGTCCATTTTCAGAATTTTTTAACGAAACTCTGAAACATAAGCTTTGCAATACACGTATCAAATTGGAAATAGAGAGGTTCAGTCCATATGAAAATGAAAGAAAATAAAATGAGCCAAGCGGAATAAAGATCAGTCCAACATAAATGTTCAAATAATGTGTTCAGTCTAGTCCAGTCCAGTCAGCATGCAAGTGAAAACAAAGAGATCAGTCCGCGCGTCTTGGGTATAGTTCGATCATAGTTTAGTATATACAGTCACGAAGCTCCATACGTAGTAAATATGCATCCATAGATAGTTGCTAACCACTAGGATCGCTAATATCGCCTCATTACAGACAATGCGAAGTAGTACCTGCACAGTCTATTGTTCCTAGCACCCTCACAATTCAAGCTTCGTGACTGTATATACTAGACTGTGGTTTGATGTTTACTGTCTGCACAAATTCAACCTGTATACAATGTTTCTTGCAAGACGGCGCTTCACCTCACATACACAATAATGTAATGTAAAAACATTATTGCGGAATATATTTGGTGATCGTGTAATTAGTAGTATTATGTTATACGTTTCCAATTCGTGGACATAGTTTTCTAGATTGTGACAGGCACATGGCTTCATTAAACCAAAAATCATGGGTGGAAACACCACAGTTCTGGAAAGAACACTTTGAAACATCTCATTGAAACCTATCTCCTTTCATGTTACGCTAAAACATCATATTTAAGAAATCGTCATTTGTTATATTATAAAAAACCAAAAACTTCAGCACATAAAAATTCACAAGTGTTAAAAATGTGTTCGAAATTCAATGAAATATATAAAACATGGGATCTAGATTTCATCATATTTTACATGAAATATAAGCATTTTCTTATTAATATACAGTACTGAAGGTATTAGCTTTTGTCTGCAATTGTTTAATCCAAAGCCTCCTCAAATTGATGTACTGAAGCATTAAAATTTCCCTTTGTTCAATACATATACATACATTGTTATCAAAAGAGGTAATTTTTAGAAAACAATAGTTTATAAATGGCATAAAATATATGATTTTGTACGTACTGAGACCTGAAAAATCCAAAAATGGGGATATAAGTGCATGGTACCATAAAAAAAAATTCACTGGCACACTCTTTATAAATGAAAAGCATAGTATTTGAAAACATGTTCAAAATATTCCTTCTTTGATACCCTACAACTTTTGTATAAAGACTTTCTTCATACAATTAAAAATAAAGTTACAAGCATTGTTCCATACTTTTTACTCACTCTGTATATAAGTTGATAAAGCGACATGAAATAAACCAATTAAATAAGAAATAGCTGACAGTTTAATTTTTTAAATTTAAATATATGATGTATTATATACTTGAAACTTAATATTTACGAATTATTTGTAATTTATTAATAATTGAAAATCATAGAGTGCTTTTTAGACGTATGCGAGAAAAGTGTCTATTAAGCGACTTCATTTATGTATGTCTTTTGAATATTTTTTCAAGAAAATGATCTATAAAGAGCACATCATTCGCAGCACGATAAAGGAATTAAGTAGTCTTCAAATGCTTAAAACGTATAATGAGAAATTCGACTAAATTTTATACTAGGAGAATATATCGGAATGCATGTAGCGGGATATTTGTATCTCTGATACATTTTTAAAAATATGTTTTAGGTCGCTTAACTGCTGTGTCTTTTTGCGACCATAATGTTTACATACAGGAAAATACTATACAAGATTACAGTTAAAATAGACAGTATGTTTCAATGTATCTGGATATACAAAAAAGTGAACAAAAAATTAACAGCGTATGACAAGATTTTGTAATTATATTATCATATTGTACAAAGAAATTTGTTTAAAGTATTTGATATTTTTGGAAGAACATTTGAATCGTTGAGTGCTGTAGATATATAGTTTGTTATATTTTACTTTTTTCTTGAGGTGTGGTATCTTCGGCATTCTATGCTGACGTGTTTGACGGTGAGGAAGCAGTGAGAGGTTTCGCAGGTGTGTGGTAGGAATGGGTTAATTTTGTGTGGTCAATTGTCAATCATGATAATGAAACCTGATCTCTTCTATAATAGAGCATTTTTACTTGACCTCGAAAAGGTTTCTGGAAGGATTGAAAGTCCAAAGTTAATCCACGATTATTTACATTTACTGACTAAATTAAATCTGATTGTGGTAAGAGGGTATGCTCGAGAGCGGTAGAATTTTTAGTGTTTTTTTTTTGCTTCTCTGTCAGCTGTATCGTTGTCTACAGTGCCACAAAGAGAAGGTATCAAGATGAAAATAATTTGTTCTCCTTTTGTTATAATAAGTTTATCATATAATATCTGAATGTCTTGTGTTTATTTATTAGTTGTCCATACATTACTCAGCGCCTTTAACCAGCTTAAAGAGCCTGAAATTATTATGACATTTTTGTAATCTTTATTTAGAATAAACTCTAGTGATTCTCTAATTGCGTAGAATTCACGTGGAAAAAAATTGAAAAGGATTATGGTAACTTAACAGATGACACTGCACATCCACCACCATCACTTGATTTAGAACCATCAGTATAAATTGCGATGTGGGTAATGTATAAATTACAAATCTCATTATAAGAACATTTGTATTTAATTTGGCTGGTCACACTTTAGTATGATGTGTTAAATTTAAACTTAAACTCATATGGGGTTTGGATAGTGTCCATGGTGGTATACTGTGAAATCCCTTAGTTTTTCTTATAGGAAAGACAATATTTCATTGTTTTCGACAACCTCAAGAAATTCACAATAGTGAGGTTTTAATCATATATCCAGTCCTTGTTCCTTTTTGTCTGTGAATAAGATAAAGTTTCTGTTAAATGTAAGCACTTTCTTCAATTATCCAGAAAGTAATATATGTCAGTCGTTAAAGAGTCCTCGGCGCGCGGCGTGTCGTGAACGGAGACGGTGATATTTCTCCTTCGTAATCTACACAATACATAAGATATATAGCATTCTGTTAAATGAATATCGGTTGTTTAAAACTGAGAGTGAAGTTCGGTGGGGCCTTGATCTGGTTATTATTCACACTTTAATCAGAGACAAGAGACAATTCTTCTTCCCTCTCCCGCGTCAGATTTTAACGAACAACCAGCGTTCTTGTACAAAGTAAAGAGGACTTAAGGAACAAGAAGCATGTAAATTTCAGGAGACAATAAAGACTATTCCATTTATATAAATTCGCAATCCTGGGAATTTTTGTCAGAAATATGGATTGAAACCCTCAATACTTTATTCTAAAACTGAGTACGTTACAAGTGGTGTGCCTCAGGGGTCTATTTTAGGAAATTTCTCATTCTCGATCATAGTAAATGACTTGTCTGATAATACAAATACTAATTGAGTGTTATATTCGGATAATACGAATATTTATTCATCAAATCAAAACTTAACTGCTAATCGGAACAATTGGATACTTTAAAGTAGAAAGGTGCAAAGTGCCAAAATCATAGAAAACGAAATTATTATGCAGAAAAGTGCAATGTGCCTAGGAGGATGATGTATGAAAGAGGCTATACCCACTTGTGATTCTTAAGCGAGATATTTAGATGTTACGTTGCCAGCACCATGCAGTTTCAGACGGTAAGCGCCCTGTTGAGCTGCATCATAGAATGCAATGGATCTTCAACAGGTCATGTTTGTGCCCAAACTTACACACAGCGAAATGTTTTACAGATGTCAGCTTTCACGTTATAACTTTGGAGTTTGTGTATGTGATACAATGCAGTTTTACATGTGTATGTGGGATGAAAGCATCGCGAGTAGAGGTGCCAATGAGATTGCCTCGTGTGTACTAAAACTGATGAATATGGACATAACAAACAAGAAGAATCTGATAACTGTGCAGCTGAAAACAAAAATCGTGTAATGGTTTTCATGTGTCTCTTTTTAGTTGCCATTGGTTTATTTGAGCACATAGAACAACGTTTCCTTCTCAGCGGCCACAGTTTCTTGCAATGCGATTCTGATTTCGCTTTGATTGAAAAACGACAGAAAGTGACAAAAGCCTTCATTCCTAGTGACCTGCTTAAAATCGTACAAGACTCTAAATTTGTAAAACCATTTCAAACCGTTTCAATGTTAGAGTCATATTTCCTTAATATGCAAGATGTTGCTGATCAACTAATTTCCATCAAGAACTTGAATATTTCTAAGGCATGTTGCATTCATATGATGTTAGTAAAGCAGGTAGTGTTTCTGTGAAATAGTCCCATGATAATGAAGTAGTGCATACCATTAAAGTGCTTAAAAAGGAAAAGAAAAAAAAAACATGAAAGATGTGCAGTCAGCATTGTTTCAAGTTAAAGCATAAAATAAGGAAATTACTGAAGAAAAGAAGGGGGATCTACTAGCAATGACTCCCTATCTTCCAAATGAGGAGCATAGGCAGTTCTACAGACAGATCTGTGAGTAAACATTGCTCCAGAATAGGAAAAAATAGGTATTGGACTTTGCACCATTATATTGCAACTGTACCCATTACTTAACCCTTTTCACAATCTGTGTTATATAATTAAATATAGAAAAATAATGTCTTTACATACCACTATTATTAATGAGTAAACACTGTACTATTGCTGTTTTCTATCAGTAAAAAAAAACATTAACACAAATATGTGTACAATTATTCTTATAGCTACATTTTTTATCTTACCTCCAATGTTTCATTTTGGCACTTTGCACCCTTCTACTTTAAAGTATCCAATTAAAAATGCATTTAGTGAAACAGCGAAGTGGTTCCAGGCTAAAGGTTTCCGTCTGAATTTAAACAAATCAGAATAGGCTATATTATTTCCATCAAGAGATATTACTTTTTCCCAAGAGGCTACAAGTTAAGTATTACTGGAAGATCTACTGTAACAGATGAGTGGCGTGCATGTAGCAAGCGAAGTACTTCTAACTGCTCACGCGAATCCTGTTTTGTTAAGTTGGGTACAACAAAACATAGACCACTTTAACAATTACACTAATAATTACAACTTATGTTATTTAAGCTATGTACACTAGAACACGTTATTTTTACTACATATTTACATTATGGTAAATAATGTAGGCTTACATTGATCAAACTTCATTATCTTACACTATTATGTACAGTGTTGTGTATTGTAATAAAAGGTACCTACGTATTTTATTTCATAAACTGTAGCACACTTATTTTGTAAATAGTGTATGTATATATATATATATATATATATATATATATATATATATATATATATATATATATATATGTAATCCAATATTTCTCAACTTTGGTGAGGTTGCCAAAGACAAAGAATGTTAAACAGTAACATTTAAAATGACATTAAAAATGTCTTACAAGAAATTTGTTTACAATAAACTAAAATTTGCAGTAGATAATATTTCACATAATGAAAATTTATAAAAATACAGATAAAAAATAGACTGAGAAAATTCGATTTGAATTGAAATACAAGTGTCGCAGTAAAATCTGCAGAGAACCCTTCAAAGCTATCATAGAAATTTCCTTAATTGTTGTTGTTGGGACTCCAAATTTATGACAGAGTGACACGAATTGTTTTGTTATGGTCCATCTAGCCCCACCATTAATCCGATGACTTCTATATCACTGAGTTTTTATGTTGTTTTGTAATAAGGAATAGTTGGTTCATAAATTGTCCTTTTCTCTACATTAACCTCCTCGGGTTGATTCTGATGCGTCTCGAATATGATGGTCGGATCCAGAATATAACCTTTTGTCTCTCCAGATTTAAATGTTATAATATTAATACGCCGATGACTTCCGGTATCCGCTATTCCATGGACTTCTTCATATGTAGTGTGGCCATTGGACTTAAGGCATATTGCGATTACAGACCTGATCTTGTGATGTCTGCTGTTACAAAGAGTTTCGCCAAATGGGCATGAACCCAAGACATGAGCCAAAGTTTCAACCTCACTGTGGCATCGCCTACAGTGGTGATTGTCTTGAGTTCAGCCTGGAACAGCTCGTACAGGAGCAACATTACCGGTCATCTTTAGCGCCTCTCTCCACTCGGAGCTAGAAAGGCCTATATGATGTCTGACCCAGCTGTTTGCGGGAGTGAAGTCTTTATATAAGCCGACTCCTTTACCTTTCTGTGACAGTTGACACCATTTATTAGTGTATAAAGAAGCTGGGGCACTTTCAAAAGCCGATTGTCAAAAAGAGTGCTTTTCGTCCGGAATATGACCTTTCTTTATTTTTCATATATTAATTATTCTTCATTATGAAATATCATTTCTTTGATACAGATTGTCTTTTTTAACAATAAATTGTAATTGATTAACTTTTCCAATTACATGTAACTAAACACATCTAAATTTTGCTATTATTATTATTAGGCTATTATTATTATTATTATTATTATTATTATTATTATTATTGTATGTAATTGGCATTGTGCTGTTGTTTTGCACGTTAATATTCTAAATAAATAAATTATTATTATTATTATTATTATTATTATTATTATTATTATTATTATTATGTTTTCTGTGTCGCTGTTATTTATATTTGTTGTGCATTTTTATACTGGTTGAGTGGAAGAGAATTTAGTAGGTTATTTTACGAGGCTTTATCAACATCTTAGGTTATTTAGCGTCTGAATTATATGAAGGTGATAATGCCGGTGAAATGAGTCCGGGGTCCAGCACCGAAAGTTACCCACCATTTGCTCATATTGGGTTGAGGGAAAACCCCGGAAAAAATCTCAACCAGGTAACTTGCTCCGACCGAGAATCGAACCCTGGGCATCTGGTTTCGCGGCCAGACGCGCTAACCGTTACTCCACAGGTGTGGACTGGAAGAGAATGCCTCATGGTCTTTAACTCTGTTAGTGGGGGGG
This sequence comes from Periplaneta americana, assembly GCF_040183065.1. NCBI lineage: Eukaryota > Metazoa > Arthropoda > Insecta > Blattodea > Blattidae > Periplaneta > Periplaneta americana. The sequence goes on from NC_091130.1 coordinate 118,467,064, forward strand.
GAGGAAAAAAATTAATTAAAAGATAATTTAAATAGTAGGAAACATCATCGCAGAATCAGTCTATGAGGTCTATTTTTGAATCATGATAGAAAGTCAACCTCAGCACAAACAATATGCTGTGACACACGTAAAATATGACGTCACATCAATATAGTCTATGAACATCTAACCTTATACCCGTACGCCCTGGGACAAAATACGGTCCCTAGAAGTTACTATAGAGGACACTCAAACAAAAGTGAAATTATTAGAGACTAGGCTACCTTGGACACCAAATTCATATGGGAATGTCATAAAATAAAATTGCTTATATATTAAACTTTCAAGAGTCATTTATTTATGAAGAATTTAAAACATTTTATATCCCGAACATAGTACCGTAAAAACTTACCTTATGAATTTTTCAACAGTGCAATATCTTACGCTATCCGAATAGGTGGGGATAGTAGGCCTAGTGCTATATCCAAAGTTCTCATTCTTCAGAAAAAGACTACACGAATACTGACAGGCTTTCCTTACGATGTACGATGTAGACCCTTATTCATCAGAGAAAAATTTTAAATGTCGTAAACCTATACACATTAAATCCATACATATTATTAGTTGTTAAAAAAGTCTCGACAATTATATTAATTGATCTGAACTTCACAATTTTATTATCACACGAGATGTTATCTTCTAAATCAATTGTTGAACTCAGGAAATCAAAGAAATATTTTAGTTCGGTTGCAGTTGCTATTTTCAATAAGCACATATTATACATTTTAACAGATTTAAACCCATCTTGTAACGTTGGTTAATAGAAAATCCCTTTTATGATATTATAGTAATATTCGTTACAAGAGCGGTATGTTGAAGTTTTCATGTTCGAGGAAAAGTTTGAAAAAGCGAAACGTAGTTGAGCTTTTTTAATTTCAGAGAAATGAAAGAAAACATACCGCTCGTGTATCGTACATTATTTTGTGCGAAGATCGTTTATTACATACCTGAAAGACGAATTTCTAATTAGTTGCAATGAAATCTCCATCTTGGTTTCTGTTCAATGACGGCAATTTTGGAAAACTAAAATATCTATCTTCCACATTGTTGTTTTAAAATGTTTTCTGTGTTTACTACACTCCAGCAGGCCGTGATATACGTCTGTCTTTTTTTTTCCCCCAGTCTATAAATGCGAACTTAAAACAAACGGCTTCCTTAATGTTACATGCATCACGAAATGCAGTAACTTTAGTGGAGTTGTAGAGTTTACTTAATTTTTGCAAATATTTAAAAACAATAATTAACAGTGCAATTTAGGTGAAATTGCAGTGGTAAGTTTCCAATTTATAATTATTACTATATTGAACGTCTCTAAAAATAATATGTTAAAAGCCTAAAGCAGTAAAATGAATATGTCACTTAAGCGGTAAGAATAGGGAAATTGTTATGTGTGTTCGGTTGGGAATACTGAATGTGGAATTTTAGACTTACCGCGGGTTGGTTTTGTGCGGAAACCAAGCAAATACGCACGATCTCGCACAAAGGAATTTTTCGACACTTCAGTAGTTCTAAATATTTTTTGTAGTGTATATTGTTAATGTTATTTCGGTTCTTATTTTCTTTTAAATGTATTTGTTCTACTTTTACTTTGTATTTATCTCTGTTGTTACAGTTTTGAAAATTAACTATAGCTACATTCTCGATCCTCATGGAATAAAATATAGTATAATAAATAGAATAAAATATTGCTTATGGGAGCTTTTCCATATTCAATATTTACATTCCTCTGCACGTTGTTGTTATTGTCATTATTAAACCGAGAGAGGTATTCCTCGTTGCACGAATGATTGCCGGCGGCCAGTAGGCGAATTAAAGCATGAACACTGGATCGTATCATAGTATAGTATATACAATCACGAAGCTTGAGTTGTTGGGGTACTAGGAACAATAGACTGTGCCGGTATTATTTCGCATTGTCTTTAATGAGGCGATAGTAGCGATCCTAGTGGTTAGCAACTATCTGTGGATGCATATTCCCTACGTATTGAGCTTCGTGACTGTATATACTAGACTGTGATCGTATCGTATAACGCAGCGCCAATGCCTTTCTCGAAATCGGCAATCCTTCGTGCAACGAGTTATACAATACAATTAATGCTGGGAATATTTTTTATTTTTTTATAATTTTTATAGGGTGTAATTAATTGACTGTAAACTTAACAAAGAGGATATATATATATATATAGAGTAAAGGCTCCTAATATGACGGTAGCTCCTAATATGGGGTACCTATGTATTTTCTCAGTATGCACTCGACATCTATTGGCGAATATTGGAACTCGATGTATACGCAATCCAGCGACATCTTATGACCGGAAACAGTTGTTGAGCTGTATTTGTAGCTGTTACACGTGTTTGTTTGCATCTGCTGTGTGAAAAAGTTTTACAGTGCTACGGTAATCAGGCTGCATCGTTGTTGGAACTTCAGGAATTAATCTTCTAAGTGCTTTATTTATTTCGTGTTAATGGTAAGTACATGTTCTTTCTGCAGTTATTCTATTTCATGCATCAGTGTATCATGTGATTACGAAGGAAAATCAAGATGGCAAGGCTCTTAATATGGGGTACTTACAGAATCATAATATGGGGTACCCCATATTGGGAGAAACTTATTAATTTAATTTTATAAACGTGTAAGTGCTTCTTAATACATATTTTCAAAACTAAGATAAGGTTTTATTATTATTAATATTATCATCATCATTATAACCATCATCATCATCATCAACATCATCAATTTTAACTATTATTTTTTCTCATCAGATGACTCCACCGAAGAAAAGAAAGGCTTGGGATAAAGACCACATGAACAGGGCTGTCGAAGCAGTTGTAAGGAAGGAAATGGGATACTTGAAAGCTGCCAGGTATTTCTGTGTACCACAAACTACATTAGAAAGGTATGTGAAACAAAGGCGAGAATCTGAGAATGAAGAAGAGATTTCAACGAAGTTAGGAAGAAAGCCAGTCTTTCCACCGGATCTTGAATCAGATTTGGTAAGCCATTGCCTACTGATGGAAGAGCGATTCTTTGGGGTAACCAGAACTGATTTAAAACGACTGGCTTACCGCTTAGCTTTGGCAAATAATATTCCAAATAAATTCAATGAGAAAACCGAATCTGCTGGTAAAAAGTGGTTGCAAGCATTTCTGAAACGCCATGCATTAACTCTGTCTGTTAGAGTGCCACAGGGAATTTCAATGGCTCGCGTGAAATCTTTTTCTGAAGAGAACGTGAATATTTTTTTCAATATCTTAGAACCTGAACTGCAGAAAATTAACTTCAACCCTAATAGAATATATAATTGCGATGAAACAGGGATTAGTATAGTGCAACACAAAAACACTAAAGTGATTGCCTTGAAAGGCAAACGATCAGTGGCGTCGTTAACATCAGCAGAGCGTGGATTACTCATTACTGTCGTCGCTTGTATGAATGCTGCTGGGCACTACGTCCCACCGTTAATTGTATTTCCACGCAAAAACATGCAAACAGAGCTCATGGATGGAACTCCACCAGGGTCAATCCATGCCTGTCATATTTCAGGATGGATACAAGCAGACATTTTCACACAGTGGTTCAGGCATTTTTTGGGAGTGGTGAAAGCAACAAAATCAGATCCTGCCATCCTCATACTGGACGGACATTACTCCCACACCAGAAATATGGAAGTAATTGAACTGGGAAGGGAAAATGGTGTTTCAATTGTATGTCTTCCGCCCCACAGCTCTCATAAAATGCAACCTCTAGACTTGGCATTTATGAAACCTCTCAAGACTTTCTACTGCCAGGAAATTGAGTCTTGGTTAAAAAATAATTTCCCTCGCACTGTTACAACACGCCAGGTAGGGAAATTATTTGGCAATGCATATCTTCGCGCAGCAACTGTTGAAACAGCAGTTAATGGTTTTCGGAAAAGTGGGATCTATCCCTTAAACCGAAATGTGTTCAGAAGTCATGATTTTGCCATTCACTCTGGAAATGAAGAACATACAGAGCGTCGTGATCAACAGTCTTCTGTCCATGAACTCAGACAACAAAATGGACCTGACACGACAGATGTTACAGCTTCAACAGGTTGTTCTGAACAAAGCCCATCCCCTTCTAGTTCACAAATGCATTCGTCAAGGGGGTTTGTGCGTGCTTCAGACGTAAGCCCTCTACCATCCATTTCTAACGCTGCTGCTGAAAGAAGTTCTAGAGCTGGTTCAGCAAAGATCATAACTTCATCGCCACATAAAGAACAACTGGCTCTTAGTCAAATGAAGAAGAACGCCGGAGTTGTGAATAAGAAAGCTGCTACACAAGCCAAAAGGCTCCAGGAGGTTGCCAGGAGGGGTTCCTATACACAGAAAGGATCAACTTCTAAACAAATGGGGAAAAGAGGAAGGAAACGTCAAGACCCTCCAACTTCATCTTCTTCAGACGATTCAGACTTCCCTTCTCTGTCAGAGGATGACGACTGGGGAAGAGAAAGTGAAGACGAAAATGACGCAGAGTGTGTGTATTGCTTAGGGTTGTTTTCAGATGATCAGTCAGGTGAGCAGTGGATCCGGTGCCAAAAATGTCTCAAATGGGCTCATATACACTGTGCAGGTAATCCAAAAAAGAAATTCGTGTGCTTGAAGTGCAAATAACTGATCTGTCTAACATTATTTTATATCTCTATTTTTTTTCTGTTTTTATTTGTTCATTTAATTCGTAGTGGAAACTGAACTTTACTGTAAGAATTGTTGGTGATTGAAGAATTGAAATACTTTTGCAAACTATGTTAACCAGTGTCTAATAATATTGTGTTTCTTGCTATTTTATTAACCTAAACTGTAAGTAAAGATGGTACCCCATAATAGGAGCTACCCCATATTGGGTTCCATTTTTCGGATTTTCAAAAAAATTCATCAATAACAAAAATGTCTACATTTAACAACCTAAAAATCAAACAAACCTAATCCTGCAATCCCATATTATCTTCTATGTGTAAAATTAATGATTATTTCTGAATTGTGTCTGCTGTATGTGACAAAATCAAAAGCTACCCCATATTAGGAGCCTTTACCCTATATATATATATATATATATTTTTTTTTTTTTTTTCAATTTAGCTGGAACCAATTGACAGATATTGGAGAAAAAATGGGAGTATAAGGGTACAGTACACCAGTTATTCATAGATTTCAAAAAGACATATGACTCGGTTAAGAGAGAAGTTTTATATAATATACTTGTTGAATTTGGTATTCCCAAGAAAGTAGTTCGATTAATTAAAATGTGTCTTAGTGAAACTTACAGCAGAGTCCGTATAGGCCAGCTTCTATCTGATGCTTTTCCAATTCACTGCGGGCTAAAGCAAAGGAGATGCACTATCACCTTTACTTTTTAACTTTGCTCTAGAATATGCCATTAGGAAAGTTCAGGATAACACAGAGGGTTTGGAATTGAACGGGTTACATCAGTTTCTTGTCTATTCTGATGACGTGAATATGTTAGGAGAAAATCCACAAACGATTATAATAATAATAATAATAATAATAATAATAATAATAATAATAATAATAATAATAATAATAATAATTTATTTTAGCTGGCAGAGTTAAGGCCGTAAGGCCTTCTCTTCCACTCAACCAGCAAAAAGTGTATATACATATGCATGAACTTACAAAGAATCCAACAATTTGATTTAGATGAGAGTTACATTTATACAAAAGTTATTTACAAATTAAACAACAAAATACTATGAACTATTAAACACTGAAATAAACTGTGTAGCAGAATTAAACTAAAATACATAGAATGTTAATATATTTCAAATAATATTAGATAATAGAAAGAGATTATTACGAGACAATTAAAATACAGCACAATCAGGATGATGTCTAAAGAAAAAAGTAACAATGTAGTCAGTGATAGTTTAAATCAGTATGATTGGAGTGAAATGCTAATAAGGTTATCTTTTAAGCTGTTCTTAAAGGTGTTTATTGTCTTGCAGCCCCTAATACTTTGTGACAAGGAATTCCATTGACGCGAGGTGGATATTGTAAAAGATGATGAATAACAAGATGTTCTATGAAGAGGTATACTTAGCGTGCCACAGATAAGTGATCTGGTATTTCCGTCGTGAAAACGCGGAAATTCTACTTGAAGCAAGTAAAGCGATAGGTTTGGAAGTAAGTTCCGAAAAGACTAAGTATATGATTATGTCTCGTGACCAGAATATTGTACGAAATGGAATTATAAAAATTGGAGATTTATCCTTCGAAGAGTGGAAAAATTCAAATATCTTGAAGCAACAGTAACAAATATAAATGACACTCAGGAGTAAATTAAACGCAGAATAAATATGGGAAATGCCTGTTATTATTCGGTTGAGAAGCTTTTGTCATCTAGTCTGCTGTCGAAAAATCTGAAAGTTAGAATTTATAAAACAGTTATACTACCGGTTGTTCTGTATGGATATGAAACTTGGACTCTCGCTTTGAGGGAGGAACAGAGATTAAGGGTATTTGAAAATAAGGTTCTTAGGAAAATATTTGGGGCTAAGAGGAATGAAGTTACAGGAGAATGGAGAAAGTTACACAACGCAGAACTGCACGCATTGTATTGTTCAGCTGACATAAATATGAACATTAAATCCAGACGTTTGAGATGGGCAGGGCATGTAGGACGTATGGGCGAATCCAGAAATGCATATAGAGTGTTAGTTGGGAGGCCGGAGAGACTGAGACGTAGATGGGAGAATAATATTAAAATGGATTTGAGGGAGGTGGGATATGATGGTAGAGACTGGATTAATCTTACTCAGGATAGGGACTTATGGCGGGCTTATGTGAGAGCAGCAATGAACCTCCGGGTTCCTTAAAAGCCATAAGCAAGTAAGTAAGTAGATGGAACCATAAATATTGCAAAAAGTATTACATAATATATTGAAAATGAAATTCTGTTCTTTTTAGACAACACTTTATTTATAAAATGATGAGTAATTTACAACTAGTACGTATATTATCGTAAGCAATCAATTCTAATTTAATGCACTATAACATCAAATATTCGAAAATTACCAGCGCATTAAGAGAAATGATAAACAGTATTTAATAAAATCGTAAGTTAAAATTTTAGATTAGTTATGTGCTAGATTTTATGATTATTCATTCATTCATTCATAGTTTTTTTCCAAGAGTAGGTCTTTCATTGCAAACCCAGCATTCTCCATTCTCTTCTATTTTCTTTCTTCTTCTTTTGATGATTATATTTTTTTATTATACATAGAATGAAGACTTATTTGGTTCGTTCGTGCTAAATTCAAGAAATGTGCAACACTTTTATAATCACAACTAAATTCACATAACACTAATTCGTTCGATGAAAATACTTGCAGTCCCGTAGCTATAGCTTGATCAATACTCACCTCATGAACCACCCATTCATTCTGCTGTCTGCGCTGTAGCCTGTATTTCCTGCGGACCTGACGATAAAATCCAGCACATTGAATTATTATTACTTTGGGTATAGGGAATTCGTCATATTCGTCACAAATCAACAATGAAAATAAATGAAGCTAAAGCTTGCTCCAAAACTTGAAAAATTTCTCCAAGCTTTGAGATAGAATCTATAGTTTCGAGACTACGTTTAAAAACTGCAATACTAATATTAAATTAATTGAATTATAAATCTATACTAATAATAAATCTGTAGCCGAAATTTTTCTGGTAATATTCGATTTTCCAAAAATAATTGGTCCTAACATATATAATTAACCACCCTGAAACCGAAAATCGCTTCTTTGAAATTTTTGTTTGTATGTCTGTCTGTCTGTCTGTATGTTTGTTACCTTTTCACGCGATAATAACTGAACGGATTTCGATGAAAATTGGAATATAAATTAAGTTCGTTGTAACTTAGATTTTAGGCTATATGGCATTCAAAATACGTTATTTAAAAAGACGGTTGTAAGGGGGCCTGAATTAAATAAATCGAAATATCTTGGTTATTATTGATATTTGTGAAAAATGTTACATAACAAAAGTTTCTTTAAAAATCATTTCCGATAAGTTTTAGTCTTTAAAAAATTTTGATAGAACTGATATTTAATGAGTTAAATGAGTTTTAAAATTAAAATAACTGCCATCTAAGGCGGTGTAATGAAATAAAAAACAAATGACTTATTCTATAAGGGGCCTTGGACAACAACAATCGAAAGCTATGAAACATAACCTACAGAGAATGTTTCTGTGTTTGTATGAAGTAATATCGGAAGCTAAATTGACCGATTTGTATATCTAATTATTATTTCACCATTGGAAAGTGTAGTTTCTCTAGATGGACATAATGCTATAATGTTATTACAGTAATTTCTGAGTGAATTGAGGACAGGTAAGATTAAAATAGCTTCTTATACACAGGAAACTTGATAGGCTATTCTGTGTATTCGTTTCCTGTATTTCTTAAAATAATGTTAATGTACACATTCATTTTAATCTCAGAGAATTAACGAACGAGAGTGTATTGATTTAGTAAGCAGTAATAGTATGTTAGCTTAGCATTCCATTATCTTACAATCCAAATTTTAACTATGCTCAATTGAATCGTGTTAAAATACATAAAATACATATGCATTAAATGCAATGCAAAAAAAATTAGGTAATGAGCCAAGCAGATTATGTTGCGCTGTTGTAAAAGTTGTTCCTCCTGAGATTCAAGAGCCCTCATAACAAATTTAAAACTTACTTATCGGAGTACATCCGTTATCAACACAATTTTTATATAATATAATATAATATAATATAATATAATATAATATAATATAATATAATATAATATAATATAATATAATATAATATAATATAATTTAGGTTATTTAAATTATTTCAAGGGTTCAGAACCATAGTGAGCCAAGCGCCATTTACTGAATACGTAGAAAACAAAGGTTAAAATTAAGTTATTACCATAATTCAATGGAAACATATAGCAAGTAAAATAAAGTATACACATTAAATATAAATGATGTCAATGTTCATTAAACTATGGTTGCATGTAATAAAAATTAAGAAACATGTTAAAGGAATTGTCATTGCACCAAATAAGTGGTTTCTGGACCAAAATGATGGAATTTTAATTATTTAAATACAATTTAAATTAAGTAACATATTAAACGATTTATCCTTCTATCAAACACGAATGTTCCCTGGGTCAAATGTCCTATTTTAATTACGTAATTACTTGATATTTATTTCTAACGGGTGCAGCGGAGCGCACGGGTACGGCTAGAACGTACTGTATAATATAATATAATATAATATAATATAACAACTTTAGCATAATCATTCATATGACTGGTACCTACATTCTCAATGCTTATTTTTTATTTTATAATAACAACTAGAATTACTAATATAGGGAAAATGCATATTTATTTCTTTTAGAAGATAGTAAAAATAAATTAAAATGTAATCGATTGATACAAAACTACATCATTAAAAATTCATAGCGCCATACATTTGCTGTTCGTATATTTTCGTCCTTTGAGGCAGAAAATGATCATCATGAGACTTAAATTTTATTTGTGTTAATTACTTCCATTCTATATTTTGAGGTTTATTATTTTCCATGTAACCAGTATTGGTTGAACAATGTGAGGTAAAATGTCTGGCACGAATTGACACATACATTGATTATTATTAATGTAACCTCCGAAGCCTTCTTTTGTATATTTCATATCTGCTTAAAAGGTTTGTATTTTTTCCTTTTTTGGTTAGTAGCCATGACTGAGTGATGACAGTTATTTTATTGACTGCAGCTTCCCTCTGCCCCCTCCAAAAAGATCTTAATATCAACAAGAATAACTTATTTAGTACCACATATCGCAAGCTGTATTTTGTTATTCTGGTATACTGGTTGATGCCGAAGATCGTGCAATATTATAGGAAGTGATCCTTAATATCATTATGAAGAAAAATTGATATATACATGTGTCCGATTTTGAATAGTTTTGTAAATAATCACACTTCTTGCTTTCGTAGCATAGTTTCTTGTGAACTTCACTCGAGCGTTTAGAATTGTTATACTTTACTGTAAATAACTCACGCTGCTTGGAACAATGGACAGAGTATCCTAAAAATTCACATGAACTACGAATTGGATCCCTTGTAGACAATTTTGTTTCATTTATTACTATAGGTATCCTACAAGCAAAACTCAGCTCGGACTTCTCGCGGCAAGCATGCTATACTCCTCTTACCCCCCCCCCCTTGCAGTAGGCGTGAGAGCATGCTGGGAACGAGAGCATACGTCATCTGCGCGAGACAGTCACGCCCGCTGGTTTCTGCGCACTGAGTTGTCCTTGTTGGATGCCTATAATATACAGTCTACGTTCAAGAGCACAGTGCACACTCGGGCGACTATGTGCATTGGTTTGGAAGGGGGGGTCTTTGAAAAGCAAATTTAATAGACATTTTTCTAGTGAGTAATAATGTGAAGGTACTTTAATAAATTTATAATACTTCCAGTACGATTTTCCTCGATATTTAAAAGCTCACCAATTAGAAAACAGTAGAAAACCTAATAAAAATCACAAATAAATCGAAATACAAAATGTCACCATAAACTGCGACCACTACTCACAAAAAACAAAGTGCTATTCTCTTTAGTGTGTATCCTATTATATCGAACGAGGTCGTTGCAGACCAGTTTCATCAGATAGGTGTTAAACCTGTATCAACATTAACTCTTTCGAACAGGCATATCAGAACCAGGGTTTGACCATATACAGAAGACAAATTTAGTTTATTTTTCCTCTGATAATTTCAGTAAACTAGCAGACTGCATCCTAAGATCTCATGAAGATACAAATTACTGAATATACTGTACAGAGTAAAAGGCGTCAAAATAGAGTCCATTTGAGAAATGAATCAGGCCTATGAGTTAAAAATAAAAGTCTAATATCATTGTGATCTTTTGTAGCATTTTAGTTGCATTTTGAATACTTATTCCAGGAAAGTGGAAAACATTGGAGAGACAATGCTGGGAGAAATTTATAATAATAAATACCAACAGAATTGTCCTTTATTGCTTTGCTGTGTAACATTGAAGGTTTGGCTGTAATATCATTGAAGATCAGTAACAAAGTATGTGACAGGAAAACGTGGCAATCGTGAATTCAGTGGCGTTAGTAGTTGTTATTATGTTTTATTTAACGACGCTCGCAACTGCAGAGGTTATATCAGCGTCGCCGGATGTGCCGAATTTTGTCCCGCAGGAGTTCTTTTACATGCCAGTAAATCTACTGACATCAGCCTGTCGCATTTAAGCACACTTACAGTAAATGCCATCGACCTGGCCCGGGATCGAACCCGCAACCTTGGGAATAGAAGGCCAGCGCTATACCAACTCGCCAACCAGGTCGACTGCGTTAGTAGTAAGTCGGAAGCAGAACAAGAACGGGAAGGAGAAAATGCACAGTCACCAATGTCCCTCGAGTCGCGTTAGGTTACTGAATTTTTTCTTGTGTTTATGTAGATAATTATGATAATGTTATCTTGTGATTCACCAGCTACCGTTACGTGAACACGTGTTGCAATATTACTATCTGTTCGTTTTCATTAATTTGCATGAATATGCAGGGTTATTCACGAAGAATATGCCATACTCTAGGATCTGATTTTGACATCATTATGATGAAAAAAGTTTATAATTATATTTTTAAAATTAAGTGAGTTACACCCTTCTGAATGTTAAACATAAATGTTGAATTTATGAAGGTTTAAGGATTTAAATTATTTACAAGAATGATACTGAGTGTATTATAAATTCATTAAAGAACATTCAGGTTATTACATGAAAAAATCTGTATTAAAAGCGGTTTTCGAAGACCCCAGTTTCTGCAGCAATACATGAAGTCGCTCGAATATGAACTGCGGGCGCCGTAATTTCTAACTTACGTTGTTCGGATCCTAGGTAGATACATTGTACCGGTATTGTGTTACCTCTAACCCTAACCCTGAGACTTTGACCCTGAGACTTTGTGTCGCTGCTATTAGCTTACAAACACACACGGTTCCAAACGTCCAGGAGAGATAGAGATAGAGAGAGAGAGAGAGAGAGAGAGAGAGAGAGAGAGAGAGAAAGAAGTTCACAAGGTTGCGTGTTACGAAAGGAAAAACCGCGATTTTATCCAAAACTATTCAAATTCGGACACACACACACACACACACACACACACACACACACACACACACACACACACACACACACACACATATATATATATATATATATATATACAGGGACATCATTTTATTTTTACTTCAATTTTTATTGTACCTGCGTTTCTAAATGTACTTGACTCCCACCTCTTTCACTAATGTCCTTGCTAACTTCAGTCAGACAAACTTACGGCAGTTGTTGCTAACAATGAAGTAAACAGTAGAGAGTACAGTGTGTTTCAGAAATATGTTGCATTTTCTATAGAAGAAAGAGCTTATATTATTGAAGTTTATTTTCACACAGGTATCGTGTGTAGCATAACTGAATGTATCTGTGTGGACTGAGCACAAGTGAAGATTAGAGTTGCCCAAAGTACGGTACCCTATAATATGGTACGGTACTTAACAGCATTATTTAAACAAGAGTTTTGTTTTACTATTTGTAGGTATGAAGAACGATGATGGAAACTGGAATTACAATATAACCGAATATGAACAAGAGTTTTTTCACAATTTCCTGATTATATCATTACGGAATATTTTCGTAGAAATATCATTAATCTGGTAGATAAATTTAGAGCAACAGAGTATACAGAAAGGAAGAAAAGTGTAATGTGGCCAACAAAGGTGACAGAAGATGCTGTAGGAGATGCTAGAGAATGGATGCAGCGAGGTCCTAATAAGTCGGTGAAGAAGTTAACTGTAGAAATTGGGGTTTCTTACGGAAGTGCTCACAAAATTCTCAAGAATAAATTAGGTTAGTAATATGCTGAATAATGTAGACATTACATAATGAATGTAACCGCCTGAAGAGTTGAGTTTGTAAAAAAAAATGTTACTAGTCTACTGTTTTTTGATAAAATACTGTAAAAGTAATGATCAAACTGAAAATTGTAATACTCTATTTCCCTGTAACATAAATGGCTACATTACTTTTCTCTCCTCCTATAGCTAGTAAAATAATTTGTTTACATATTGCACTAGGAACTCCAAACTCCTGTAATGGAAGGGAGGTAACAGTGTTTCCGAGTATAGCCAGGTTAATGTTAAAAATGTTGGTAAAAATAAAGTGATGTCCCTGTATGTATATATATATATATATATATATATATATATATATATATATATATATATATATATATAGGAACTGCTTTCTTCACAATGATGCCAGGAATCAGATCTTAGAGTAGGGCACAATCCTCGTGAACCATCCTATATGTAAAAGAATTCACAAATGACCACACTGATCTAAATTTTTATATTTAGCTGGCCTTATCTGATCCATCTCTCGAAAGGACCCTCTTTAGTACCCTTTCACCGCGTAGGTAACATCTGCAAAAGCCACAGGCGTGGCTCAGTCGGTTAAGGCGCTTGTCTGCCGGTCTGAAGTTGCAGTCGGGCGCGGATTCGATCCCCACTTGTGCTGATTGCCTGGTTGAGTTTTTTCCGAGTTTTTCCCCAACCGTAAGGTGAATACCAGGTAATCTATGGCGAATCCTCGGCCTCATCTCACCAAATACCATCTCGCTATCACCAATTCATCGACGCTAAATAACCTAGTAGTTGATACAGCGTCGTTAAATAACCAAATAAAAAACATCTGGAAACCCTACATGCCAAACAAGAAGACCATGTTGTGGAAAAACATAAAACTACCACAGATACTCCCGCTGCTGTTAACTCCCCAACAGAAATACCGATACATTTCCCTAAAATTGTATAGAGTTACCCAGAACTCAAATCGAAATTCCAATATTATAGGCCTACACAAACTGCCAGAGAGAACTACGCCATCCATATCTCCATTAGCATTAGGAAACTCCTTTTCAAAGCTCTACTGTTCTATACAAGTTACAGACAAAAGCGAATCACGCACAAATCAATATCTATTTATTGGAAAACTCCTCCCAAAAGCAAATAAGACTAATAATACGCTCTGTGATGATGATTGATCGGCAGCAGATCCTTACTGCGACAATTCTCAGATGAATATCACAAGAGACAGACCAGTCGTTTGTGAAAACTTGAAGCAAACAGAAGAAATGTAATCGAATGAGAAATTACACCTCCAACGTAGATATGCGTCACTGGTAAGAGATGTCATGAAAAAAAGAAAAGGAAGAGATTTAGTATCCTTGCAGCTCACAAACATGACGTGTGGGTCGACCGGTATAATTCACATTGTTTGTTTACCCACTTTTGAAAGATCGTATCATAAAACGAGGAAGTAGTAGAATTGAAAAGAAGCTCGTAGACACCCTCAGTAATTACAAGAACAAGCTAACAGACATAAAAATTACACTCCCTAGCGCATTATAATTCACAGAAATAAAAAATTTCCTTCTTTAATTCGACACTGAAACAGTTCCCGGTAAAAGTACGAATAGCTATAAATTTTACTATAAAAATGTCCACATAAAATTGTATGCTTCCTAAAAACAAATTTCCGTGGCACCTATGTAGCACAACTCCAGAACAATACAGCATAACATACAAAATAACAGAAATAATGTGTTACATGTTAGCGGTGGAATTGTCGCTTGGGCCCGGGTTCAAATCCTGGTTGGGACAAGTTATCTGTTTGATGTTTTTCCGGGATTTTCCCTCAACTCATCAAGCGCAAATGCTGGGTAACGGCCACCGGCGTAGCTCGGTCTGTTAAGGCGCTTGCCTGCCGATCCGCTTAGGCCGATTACCTGTTTGGGTTTTTTCCGAGGTTTTCCCAACCGTAAGGCAAAGTCAGGTAATCTATGGCGAATCCTTGGCTCATCTCGCCAAATATCATCTCGCTATCACCAATTCCATCGACGCTAAATAACCTCGTAGTTGATACGTGAAATAACCGAGTAAAAAAAAAATGCTGGTAACTTTCGGCGCTGAACCCTGGACTTATTTCGCTGGGATTATTACCTTCATATTCAGACGCTACGTAATCAAAGCAATTGACCAAGCGTCGTAAAATAAGCTACAAAAATTCTCCACTCACAGTCAGAACAATATACGTTATTTCGCAAATAAATATCAATCAGAACGAATGTGGAAAGATAGTAGTATCTTCATACACAATCACTATTTGCAAAATATACTTACCAAACAGTGTGGACATCGACCTCCAGATACTAATGATTTATCACGACAATTACCCAAATCATTTATTATACTGGGTGATTTCAACATCCATAACACACTATAAGATTTCAGAAAAACAAACAACAGTGGAGAATTGACCGAATCTCTGATAAATTTGAATTGCATTTTATTAACAAATGGGGCACACTTGCAGCAGGTCATCGTAGACCTATAACAATAAGAGCAGCATTGATTTAACATTACGTTCTTCATAAATCTGACAGATTATTGAATGGACACTAAACACCACATCATTATGGTAGTGATCACTTTCTATTGGGTAGAACGGAGAAAAATTTTCTGCGGCACCGGGATTCGAACCCAGGTTTTGAGTTCTACGTGCTAACGCTTTATCGGATTCAAATTCCGATCCCGGATTGAAACCTTCTCAGTCTAAGTTCTACTTCTCTGTTTGCCTTTGGTGGCCTACCCTCATGTACTGTGTAACAGAATATACACAATGTCTAACTTTATGTACAGAGGTGCATCATTACGAGTGACTAGGTGGCCGGGGTCCGATGGAACAAGGCCGTCTTGAATCACAAATGATTACTTATTCGTATGCTATCATATTACTATGATGTACCGAAGTCCATATACGTATTTCCGTGGAGGAATTCTGCATTATAATATGGTGAATCCCGGTGCCAGAGAGAATTTTTCTCCGTTTCCCCATTATTCCAAACGTAATCTTAAGCAGATAGAGAAAGTTGAAAACTTCAGAAGTCATATGAGAAATCATGGGGAATAATCTTTTAAATTTCTGGAGATTCAAATTTTGCCAGCCACAAAGCACTTTGCACTTTTCTTTAGAAATCCATCTTGTATAATTAATTGTAACAATGACAATTATTGGATTTGTTCGATTGTTGTCGTCATCTGTATTCTTCAGTGCCTCCAATTTACAGACGACAAAACTTTGAGAGTTTTATTTTGTCTGGCACCAATATTACATTTCTACTTCTATTCATTCAAAAAGTATAATCCTCTGAAACCTTAACATGGCTTTTGGGACACAATTTACTTAAAATTAATTTTCTTTTAACCCGTAAGCACACGCGCTGGGGTAAAAAATACCCAGGCGTTATTTTATTTGTTGGCAACACTGTCCACCAATTTTAAATTCATCCCGCGTTTTCAGTATCTTTCTTTCAGATCTTTGTGCATTGTTGTACGTATGATTGAGTTAGTTTTCTTGTGGCTGCACAAGTTTACGCATGTTTATATAAAGACCGGGTAAGAAACACCCCGCGCGTGTGCTTAAGAAGCAGTGGTAGCGAATAATTTTGATAGTGTTCCATTTGTATTTTACATTTCAAAATGGACTTAGAGTGTGGACAAAGTCGTCAAATAGTAGGCTGGCTGGATGAAGAAGACGAACAAGAAATTATTCAAGGTGAATCGGAAGATGAAGATGATTATATTTCGGAAAGTGAACATAATACCGATACAGAACAGGAACAGGAAGCAGAGAGTAGTGATGACGACTGTGACAACACTCCACTATCTCAGTTTACTACTTACAAAGGTAAACACGGGACTTCTTGGAGGAAGAGTGTACCACCTCGAAATGCCAAGACGAGAGCGTGCAATATAGTTAGGTCTACTCACCTTCCGGGCTGTAAGGGAAAAGCTCACCAAGCAAAGTTACCACTAGAAACCTGGTCGTGTCTAATAGATGATAACATGTACACAAATATTTACATCAGATCTATCCAGAACAATTTCGTTCGCGAACGTGATGCTTCGATAACTGATCAGACAGAGATAAAAGCACTTTTTGGTCTGTTATATTTTGCTGGTGCACTGAGGTCAGCTAAACTCAACGCTAAAGATTTATGGACAACTGATGGAACAGGAATTCCTCTGTTTCCAGCAACAATGGGAATAAACAGATTCTTCTTTCTTTTGCGGAGCCTTCGTTTCGACGACATTACTACAAGAGAAATTAGAAAAGCGACTGATAGACTCGCTCCAATAAGAACTTCCAGAAAAGTTATACAGATGCTGAATATTACACTATCGATGAAAAATTGGAGCCCTTCCGAGGACACTGCTTATTCAGACAGTATATCAAAAGCAAACCAGCCAAATATGGCATAAAAATATTTGGACTAGCTGATTCCCGCATTTTCTATGTGTTGAACTTGGAAATATACTGTGGTATGCAACCAGAAGGCCAATACCGTCAATCAAATTCTCCATCTGATGTGGTCAAACGGCTGATTACTCCTATTAGTGGAACTGGAAGAAATGTTACGTTTGATAACTGGTTTATGAGTGTGCCACTTGCCAAAGAACTTCTCAGTGATCACAACTTAACATGTGTTGGAACTAAGACTAAATAAACGTGAAATTCCTCCTGAATTTGTGCAGGAAAGGCGTGAACAATTTTCCAGTATTTTTGGATTCCAGGATAGACTGACTCTCACGTCCTATGTTCCAAAACCAGGAAAAGTTGTCCTAGTAGCTTCCACTATGCATTATGATGATGCACTTGACCCAGACACCAGAGAGGAAAAGAAACCGGAAATAATGTTTTACAATGCTACTAAAGGAGGCATTGATGTAGTGGATGAACTATGCGGTACATACAGCGTGTCCAGGAAATCCCGACGTTGGCCACTTACCGTGTTTTTTGGTCTTCTCAACATCACAGCAATTAATTCTCTAGTTATTTATAAAACTAACAATGCTACTTCACAAGGACCAATCATCCGCCGATCATTTCTGAAGGAACTGGCTCTTGGATTAGTGAAAAATCATTTGGCTCATCGGTTGACATTGAAGAATTTGCCTTTGGAAATCAGATCCACCATTCGAAGAATGAATGGTGTGGAGGAACTAACCCAACCAACACAGAAACGAATGAAGATGTCTTCAAGTCGATGTGAGTTATGTCCTAGGAAGAAGGATCGTAAAACTACTACTTCATGCCATAGGTGCAACAAGATGATTTGTAAAGAACATTCAGTGCCTTTTTGTGAGGAGTGTGCTGATACCGGAAGAGGTGATAGTGAGTGAGTGGCCGAGTAACGCCCATAAATACTTTTTCTTTCATTTTTACATTTGTGTTAGCATTGAGATAAAAAATATAATATTGTGGTGTTTTTCTGTCGAAGACATTCACTCAAAATTAGTATTCATATGATTATGTTAAATTAAAAAAAAGTGTTCAAATTACTTTAAAATATTCCTAACAATTATAAAATTATAGCATTTCATTATTAATTATATTTTGTTATTAGTAACACTTTATTTATTTTGGGGTAAAAAATACCCAACGCGTGTGCTACCGCTATAAAATATTGTGCGTGTGCTGGCGGGTTAATTTAATATAATCAGAGACCAGAACTTTGGCAGAATGCCTCTTTAAATGTGTTAAACCTATCTTCATTTTTAAAGTAAATCTGTACGAATTATACCCTTGTGATTCAAACGTCACAGTTTTATTTTGCCCTTTCTGCCTTTTTTTTAAATATAAATGCCTAATTTACAAAATAAATGCTTTTTTGCCTTTATTTGATTATCATCATCATCATCATCCTTCACGAATTAGGCCTCTGTAGACTTGTTTCGGCCCCATCTAGCAGTCTTCTTAAAGGTCTTCCTGGTCGACGATGTCCTCTAGGTTTATACTGCATCATAATTTTTGGGATTCTTGAATTTTCCATTCTTCTTACATGATCTAGCCAATTGAATTTGTATCTGCTGATTTTTTCTTCTACTGACTCTACTTCTAATTGTTCTAAAATTTCTTCATTCCTTTTTCGGTCTAAAAGAATACATCCTGCTGTCCTCCTCAAAAATTTCATTTCCGTTGCTTTGATTCTGTTCACGTCTTTTTTCTTTAATGACCAAATCTCGCTTCCGTATAAAAGGGTGGGTAATGCTAGTGTATTATATATTTTTATTCTTGTAGATTTTTGTACTAATTTAGCTTTTAATGCATTGTTTATTATTCCTAGAATTTGTGTAAATTTGGTAATTTTCTTGTTCACATCTTTTTCATTTTGATAAGATATTTCACAACCCAGATAATTGAAATTTTGCACCTGTTCGAGGCATTGGTTATTGTGTATTATCTTACTTCTGACTGGGTCTTGTCCTAAAAATGCCATTACTTTTGATTTTTGTGCTGAAATTTCCATCCCAAAATCTTTTAATATTTTATTTAATGTATACAATCCTCTTTGTAAATTATCCTCTGAATTGGAAATTATGACTTGATCATCGGCATAGAGTAAGGTATTTAATGTTAGAGCACTGGTTATTTTGATTCCTGATGTGTAGATTTGGTTGCATTTTAAAATAATTTCATTTATATAAATATTAAATAAAGTTGGTGATAGTGGACAACCTTGTCGAACTCCATTATTAACTAATTTTCTTTCGGATATACAGTTATTTATTTTGACACTTATTTTGCTATCTGTGTAGATTTCTATTATATTTTGCAATAGCAAATTTGGAATATTTTTTTCTTGTAATATGTCGAATAAAAGGTCTCTTCGGACTTTATCAAAAGCTTTCACAAAATCAATAAAAGCTATATGGGTTTCTAAATTAAATTCTCTTCTTTTTTCTAACAATAGTTTCATACTAAATAATGGATCTACACATGATCTTCCTTTTCTGAAGCCATTTTGACACGCCAGAAGGAAAGTTTCAGCATGTTTTTTTTAATTTTTCATTTAAAATCCTACTAAATATATTATAACATGTGTTGAGGATACTAATCCCTCTATAGTTTTCAACATTCTGTTTATCTCCTGTTTTATATATGGGAATAATTACACTATTTTTCCATTCTTCCAGTGATTATCTATTATTTATTAATTTATTATAAAAATTGCCTACAGGTATATTTTAATTGATTCCTATAACCGCTACAATGAAAGTGACTTCACCGAATGTATATTATTGTCTTTCAGTCAGCTCATATTCTCTTTGCAACAATGAGTGCTGCTATGCAAAAATGTATAACAATAAGCGTTTTAATTATCGCTTGTGTTTATTTGACAAGGCAACAATGAGTGCGGGTTTAACGTTATTTTTAACGGTTATTTTCTTTCAGTTTTAATTATTGTAGCTAGCTAAATATTTCATATCGCAACATATCAGTACAACCAAACTAGAGATGGGAAAAGTTGTTATTTTCTCGTAACAGTTCCAACTGTTCCAGTTCCACGAAAATACTAGGTTTCAAATAACAGTTCCAAAATAACAGTACCACAATTGAATATATTATATAACCTACGCCGAAGTTCGCTCTACAGCATTGGATCGAATCCCTCTCTCCCAGTGTTTTCCCTTTGTGGCCTGACTCCATGTTGTTACCATAACAGATAAATTCTGTAGGATCAGAAATTAATTTTTACATTATATATATATATATATATATATATATATATATATATATAATTTAATTTTGAAACTGCACCAAAATAAAACACACCAGGAATGAACGAAACTCCTCCAGAGTCCTAAATTCAGTTCTGTCATCCTGTGAAGCGTTTGCCACAATTTATTTATGTTAAAACCCTTTAGTCAAAGTAGTTTATGCAAACATTTGGGTAAAAAAGGCAAAAGTATAAGTCGAGGGCCATGAGAAAGTTCAGAAGTCATACTGACAGTATTGACACCACGAAACCAGTTACGTTTTATTTATGCACGACGCCAGTTCAGGATTAAAAATTGGTATTGATTTTGTCCCTGAAAATTGTTAAAAGTAGCCAGATCTAGTGACAAAGTCGCTAAATTGACAACACTGCAGCAACGGTTGTCATAATGTAGTTCCATACACGGCCGACTTGATGCCAGCTTCGCTTCGCGAAGGGACCATCAAGTCGGCCGTGTCCCATAACATCGAGTATATTGTAACATGTAACAGCAAGTATTTTGTATAACAGGTACAGTACTACTAGTATATAATGTAACAGTGGTATTTTGGAACAGGCCGTTACGTTATTTTATAGTCATAACTCATAATCAGTTCCATAACATCGAGTATTTTTTGTAACAGCAAGTATTTTGTATAACAGGAGTATTTAATGTAACAGTGTTATTTTGGAACAGGCCAGTGGGCATAGAGCTCACTTCCCTGTATGTCATGTGATGCAGTACGATGTCATAATGAGTCGAGACGTGAATTCCTGGAAATGAAATCTTTTCTAATGCTAAATTGAATTCGTAGATCAGGTTTGTTCGAAGTAGGAAATGTAATGTAATTTTAAATTATTTGTAAATTTGTCACGAAATCGAAATGGATCCCAGTGGTAAATAAAACCTAACCTATTCTTCCTCTTTGGTTAGCTGAAGGTCACAATAGTGTTCAATGTCTCCAAAAATGCTTACATAAAAGCTATAATCAATTCGGCCGCGCTTAAATTCATATTAATGTACCGTCATGAAGAATAATAATCTCATTGTAATGATATATGAAAATTTACCGTTGTACTTTTTTTAAAACAAAAGAACTTCAATAATACAGTCATGTTTCAACAGACTTTAGTTTAATTTCAAGAAATGGTAATGAAACTAAAACTGTAAAGTATTTGGAAATAAAACATAACCTATATATTTTCATCTCCCTTGATAAAATTCACAATGCAGTTACTATAATACAGGCATTATGTTATTTGATAGAATCCTATACTCAATTAATATCAGTTCCAAGATAATGTGTACATTTTTTAAAGACGATCTTCGTATCTTTACTATTTATCTTTTACTTTAGTTTCCAACATTTATTTCAGTACGACGAAAGGATTCCCAATTCTGCTTTCAAACAGTAGTGCCAACTTATATGGGCTCGTCGTGTTGTGAGATTTATTTAACTTACGGCTCGTCAAATGTTTGAGCCCACCCCCTGTTTTCCAAAGTTGGCGTCACTGCTTTCAATAGTACCAAACATGTTCCGTTCTGTGGAACAGGCGTTGTCATAATGTAGTTCCAAAGTGAAACGAGTAATTGTAACCGCAAGTATTTCGTACTAGCTCAAAGCAACACTGTTATTTTGGAACATAGTGTTCCAATGTGCTGTTACTTTTTGGAACAGTTCCATACAAGGAACAGTTCCAAAATAACTGTTACGTTATTTTTTCCCCACCTCTAAACCAAACACAAAAATGCACTTTCCAAGGCTACTGGGAAGAAGATTTCTTTACTTCCAACAGTAATTGCAACATCAAGTCGAAAATCTCAATTTGCATTCGACTTATGTCAGGCTTTTCTTGCTGCCGAAATCCCTTTGTGGAAAGTGCAAGGTTGTGAGTCTAGTGCAAAGTTTTTGTAATTGAAGACATTATTATAAAAACAGCCCTAGTCACTTTTAATGAAATTGAGTTGAGGACACATTTGCTACTGTTTCAAATGTTATAGACTCCAAAAACGACACATGTCAGGTGCAATAACCACAAGGATAAACACCAGTTGTACGGAAACAGCTGACATGTGTTGTTCTATTTATTTTTAATGTTCTCTTGAAAAATAGCAATTTTGACAAAAGTTGTTTTTGTAATAATGTCTTCAATTGCCTTTTATTGCGTATTTTAGCTATTTATAATACCTTTTTTCATGCCTATTTTAGCTATTTACGATGCCTTTTTGCATGCCTATTACAGCTATTTATGATGCCTTTTTGCATGCCTATTTTAGCTATTTATGATGCGTTTTTGCATGCCTATTTTAGCTATTTATGATGCCTTTTGCATGCCTAATTTTTAGCTATTTATAACTCCTTTTTTGCATGCCTATTTTAGCTACTTATAATGCCTTTTTGCATGCCTATTTGAGCTATTTATGGTGCCTTTTTGCATGCCTATTTTAGCTATTTATGGTGCCTTTTTGCATGCCTATTTTAGCTATTTATGGTGGCTTTTTGCATGCCTATTTTAGCTCTTTATTATGCCTTTTTGCATGCCTATTTTAGCTATTTATGATGCCTTTTTGCATGCCTATTTTAGCTATTTATGATGCCTTTTTGCATGCCTATTTTAGCTATTTATGATGCCTTTTTGCATGCCTATTTTAGCTATTTATGATGCCTTTTTGCATGCCTATTTTAGCTATTTATAATGCCTTTTTGCATGCCTATTTTAGCTATTTATAATGCCTTTTTGCCTGCCTATTTTAGCTATTTATGATGCCTTTTTGCCTGCCTTTTTTAATGATTCATAATGCCTAAACTCCTGCTCTCTGAATATAACATTCATCACCCGTGATATTTCATCAAAATGCATCCAACACGACAAGTAAGCCTTGCGAGTAGCATGCCAGAGTGTAACTTAAAGAAATGAACAGTGTTTCTGGACACAGTCTGTGTTTAATTGTAATGGCAATGAACAATTTTATTCTGAATTCACACTTACACATTTCACCACTAAATAAAATATAAAGACATCTCCTCGCCTCTTGCGGAGATTACATTCATGCTTCAAGAATGTGGGGCTGGATAGCGTCGCACACTGATTATTTCATTCCTCAGATAAAGAACACTTTATTCTTCTTAGAACTAATGCGGTGGTTGCAGTTCGCCAAACAAATAAAGAGGCCTGGAAAGGAATGCGCTTACAAGTTCCCTCCCTCACATTAATCTTATTACTCTTTCTCACACTTAACTAATGACCGGTTCGATGAGCTCCATCTACTTCTGCATGCCACTAGAACTTGCAAGAAGTTAGGCAGTAAGATGCATTACTGTTTGCCTAAGAAATGAAGAAACCCAATGAAGGTTTTCAGCGGTTTGAGAGCGTGAAGAGAGTATTACGAACAGGTTGTAGAAAGAGGAAGGGAGAGAAGAAATTCCAGTAACGGGGGTTGCATTTTGAAAGCAACAGTGCTGCCACGGAGTTCAAGAACGGTTGGGCGGACTCTACCGCATGATCATTGCGTTCTTACAGTTTATAGGGAAGAGTTGGGTAGTATCGGACTTCGGGTAATATTGGACAGTGATGTTTCTTTCATCTACCACCAGATGGTAGTGCCTAAGTGACAAGGTAACGTTTCTGTATGCGACATCTGAACACTGCTACTACTATCTGGTGATAGATGAGAGAAACATCACTATACTACCATCTGGTGGTAGATGAAAGAAACATATTACCCGATGTCCGATACTACCCAACTCTCCCCTAAATATGGTATTCTCCCCATAAATATTTTATATCGTAAGTAAAATGTTAAAATTAAACCAATACACATATTTATTAAGACATAAACATGTAAAGTGAATGTGTTATGTACTTTTCGACGGATCATAATAATAAATTGCACTTCAAAGAGCATACGAAAGTAGAAAGTGGAAAAACTCGTGTTATTTTAGAACAATATTAGTTTTGCTGTCCTCCGCTGTGGCTTTGTGGGTATACGAGTTACGAGCTTTCCAACCCAGCGGTGTTGTATTCTCAGCGTGGACGCAGGTCAAATATCGTCCACGAGACGTTGCGTTGTTGCATGTTGTATGCTGTATACTGTCCTGTATTGTCTCTGCGGTAACCCTGCTACATGCCGAAAACATTGTTATAGAAGGTTGTATCTTGGGCATGTTTATAATAATAATACTAATAATAATAATAATATAATATAATATAATATAATATAATATAATATAATATAATATAATATAATATAATATAATATAATATAATATAATATAATAATGATTAATTTTAGCTGGCAGAGCTAAGGCCGTAAGGCCTTCTCTTCCACTCAACCAGCAAAAAGTTTTAGTGTTATGGGATTTAATCGATTAATCGATCAATTTCTGTTGTAAGATTAATCAATAAAAATATTTAATCGAATAATCGAGTCGATTAAATTAATCGGTTGTAGTTGATATTAATTATTATTTTGTTAATACAAACTCATACTAAAAATTCCGACAATATTTCTCTCTCGGAAATTGCTTACTTAAAAGCACAATAGTTCTGGTATTTTCTAACTAAACCAGGTAGCACAGGGAAAATCTTTGGACGAACACTTCAGAAAGAGATGGAGACAGTGACCTAGTCTACCTCTATTGAAAGTTGAAACACAATGCGAAACCCTTATTAAGTTTTATGGTTTTCCAAGAAAATTCCACCTTGTTGTCAGCTCATCTTCCTAGCATATGAAATACATACTTTTCTAGGATTCGTCCCCCTCATCCCTTATCAAATAGCCATGTCTACACTGTGTGCAAGTGAGAGAGTAACTACCTTCTTCTCTTTCTAAAATCTGGTAATTCGATTACAATAGGGGCCAGTCTTCTGTTTCTACTCCTGTGCTTTTGCAGTTGCAGTTTCTGTACTGAGTTTCTATATCAAGGTTGTGTGTTTAGTTTGATAAAGAAAAAAATCAGTTTTCTGTGGTTTGTGAAAAGAGTAAACTCCATTATGTAATATGATAATTTGAGAGGTAAACTTGGTGAAACGTTTGGATTTAAATTCAACGATCGTTTAGAAGTACTTGACGGAGAAAAAGTTTTTTTTTTTTTTTTTTTTTTTTTTTTTTTTTTTTTTTTTTTTTTTTCGTGTTTAGTGATGTAGGAAACATTGTTACTAAACGTAGAGCGGCACTTCATTCGGAGCATGTGAATGCACGTTTAAAATCATGGATGAAGCAGTATTAACTAGGTGAGCCCTCATACTTTTTATGTTTGTGTAAAAAATTGCCGGAGAAATTGACACAATAAATTATAAGCCTCATAATAAATATGTTAGTAAATATTATAATAGTTGTTTTGTAATATAACGATACAATGTATACATATATACATCATTTAATACTTATGCTTATCACCGAACGCAAGTTAAATTTAACAATAATTGTGTATTACACTATATTAAAACTTTTTTAAACTCGATCAAAACTCGATTAATCGTTTAAATTCAAATAGTTAATCGATTAAATATTTTGCTCGATCAACAGCACCAAAAAGTATACATGCATATGAATGAACTTACAAGTTACAAAGAACACAACAATTTGATTTAGATAAAAGTTACGTGTATACAAGAGTTACTTATGAATTAACAGTAAAATACTATGAATCATTAACGGAAGAATGGAATACAAACTGTGTAGCAGAATTAAACTAATATAGGCTACATAGAATGTTAATAATTATATTTAAAACTAGCCGTACCCGTGCGCTCCGCTGCACCTGTTAGAACTAAATATAAAGTAATTACATAAATAAAATAGGACATTTGATCCAGGGAACATTCGTGTTTGATAGAAGGATAAATCGTTTAATATGTTACTTAATTTAAATTGTATTTAAAGTATTAAAATGCCAAACAGAGACCACTCATTTGGTGCAATGACAATTCCTTTAACATGTTTCTTAATTGTTATTACCAATCATTTTTGGGGAAGCGAAAATTAACAGAAAAATTTTGGCTACAGATTTATTATATTGTTTATATTATATTATGAAAAAGTGTGTTGATAACGGATGTACTCGAATTAGAAAGTTTTTAATTTGTTGTGGGAGCTCTTGAATCTCAGGAGGAACAACTTTTACAACAGCGCAACATAATCTGCTTGGCTCAATACCCAATTTTTTTTTAAAATAATGTTGGATAATAGGAAGAGATTATTGTGAGAATGGTGAAAGTACAGCACTATCAGGATGCATGTCTAAAGAAAGGAGTTACCATGTACTGTAGTTAGTACTGTTTGAGTCAGGAAGACTAGAGTGAATTGCAAATCAAGATTTCAGGTATAACTCCCTGTAAAGTTGATTTGAATAATTTCGAGGGAAAAATTGTTCCGGAGCCGGGTATCGAACCCGGGACCTTTGGTTTAACGTACCAACGCTCTACCACTGAGCTACTCGGGAACTCTAACCGACACCGATCCAATTTTTCCCTCTATATCCACAGACCTCAAAGTGGGCTGACAACCGTCAAGCAACCAACTTCGAGTGCACACTAACTCAGTATGACTTAAATTGTGGCTTTCTGTTAACGAACAGTGACGTGTATTATGCAAATCAAGGTTTCAGGTATAACTCCCTGTAAAGTTGATTTGAATAATTTCGAGGGAAAAATACCAACTTCGAGTGCACACTAACTCAGTGTGACTTAAATTGTGGCTTTCTGTTAACGAACAGTGACGTTTATTATGCAAATCAAGATTTCAGGTATAACTCCCTGTAAAGTTGATTTGAATAATTTCGAGGGAAAAACGTGTGCTAATACTGAAAAATAAGTTGATATTTGGATCAAAGACATCGAAAGATATCGGTCGACATGTATTCATAAAAATCAGAGCTGTTCTTCTAACCTAACTTTTCGCGCCAAACATGTCTTCCGACAACTGGGCGCTACTCATGCGTAACACTGATATCTACTTTCTGTTTACAACATATTAGTTGTATTATGTAAGATTACCTACGTGGTCAATGTTTGCAGTCCGTGTATAAGAACTCTCCTTCTAACTTAATCAAATTGTAACATTCATTGAAGCAATCAAGATATACCGTGAAGTATGTACATCCTTAACTTGTTTTTTAAAGCATTTTGTCCTCTTCAAAACATCTTTTATCGATGAAACTACTTAAAAGACGAACCGCAGAACAACCAGAGATTATGTTGGAACATGTTCCGAACGTAAAGAGCAACTAGTTTCTGCGTCAAATTAATTAATATTGGAGTACAAACATGCCTACCGAAAATGAATTTTAATAGTTATTATACGCACATAGTGCGTGAACTCAATATTCAAAACCACAATTAATACTCACAATACGCGATTATGGAGGTGATCTAATTAATATTTCAAAACAAAATTAATATGCAATGGAAGGAACCTAATTAATATTAAAACATCAAATTAATATTCATAATACGCACGTAATTGCGTGACCTCATTAACATTCATTGTACCGCCGGCGCAAGACTAAAAAATTTCTCTAATTTCGGTTTCATATTTTTAAAATTGAGACGTAATAATCCTATTACAATTATTCCCATTAGGAAACGGATTTATGTGCAATCAAATGTATAAAATATGTAAATATATAGTTACTCATTTTTATCTGAATATGAAATTAAATATGGAGTTAAAACTTTTATGAAAGTAAATATCTATGTTAATTTAGTTTTTTTATCTGAATATTAGAGATGAACAACGATCGAGAAAGCAAGACTAACAGCGCCCGAAAAGCCGAAAACCCGCACGACAATGTTGTACACGTCGCGTCGTTGACGTAAAGACTGCTTGTGAGTGTTTCAAGACGTCGAGATTGATCACTCCCGAAGACCCGAACGTCAAGCAGCCTTGTATCAACACAGCTGTTTATACCTGACTGAACTTTTATCTACTTTGGCAACTGTTATATACTTATAAACAATCAAGTAGCCTATTTGAAACATCATCTCTACCTTTCAGTGTATAATAATCCGTTCCCAAGTCTTTATTTAATTACTAGTCCTTATTAAAAGGCTAGGAATTTTCTTTTCATATGTTTGAGGTAAAGTGTGCAATCTCTAGTAAAATATATTAACGTTATGTTTAATGTTTCTTAGAAATGCAAATTGATTGAGAATTTTTTTTTCTATTTATACAGAATGTTTCCGGGCTGGTGTTACAAACTTTCAGGGATGCTGGGGAAGGGCGCACGCACGCACGCACACACACACACGAGATAAGAAAATCCTGGTCCCTGAGTCGAAAGTTATAAGCAAAAATAGTTGTGTGGAAATAGAATTGTAATTTCGCACCACGTGCCCTCCTTCCCTTAACATTTGGAACAGTCGTAGAAAGATGGTATGGGCCGGATGTCTCATATAATACAGTCTGTGAGCTTGTCTACTGTTCCCATTGGCTCATGCGTATTCGAAAATCAGGTCTGCATATTCCGCTCTCGTGTACTGCTCCATTTCACTAGGACTGATCGACTGGACACTGCAACTTGTACACATACACTGCTGTCTACAGACGTGCATATCAGGACCGACCATGTCCGTTACACATTACGCTATCTGCATTGCTTTAGTGTAGTTTCCTGTCCCCACCCCTCAGACAGCGCACTGAATGGAATACTGTAAGTAGACAACGTAAACAACGTCAGATGAATACAGAATGTGTAAGATGCACAGATACATACACATAAATAAGTTGTACAGAGGAATGAAATTATTTCATTTCCACACAAATATTTTTGCTTGTAACTTTCGACTCAGTCATTTCCGGATAAGGGTTCCTTATCTCAAATTGATACAAGTGCCCTTTCCCATCACCCCTGAAAGTTTGTAAAACTAGCCCGGAAACACCCTGTATAATCATAGATAATATTATATAATAGAACGAGAACATTTTGATAACTAAGATACTGTTCTGTTTTGTCTTTTTGTCTCATTTAAACATTTATAATGTTATTTATTTCAATAATGTATGTTATTCAAAGTTACGAAATCTTTCCACGCCGACCAAATGCTATTTCGAGAATGATGAGCGAGACTCGAAGCGCACGAGAATGACGAGACGAGACTCGAAAGACAAATGCAACGAACACAGCGAGCGAGAGCGGCAGTTAGTTTTGTTCATCTCTACTGAATATGTAATAGGCCCACGTATTTGAAAATTAACAAAAGTGACTCTTTCATTATTTAAAGTATGCAGTGTTGACATTAATTAAAATATGAAATTCGAATAGAAAATCTTAACTAATAAATTTGTCTCTTACCAAAACAATAGATTACGAAAGTTTTCTCTCAAGCGCTCGTACATTAATCTCCCACTGTTGTCTCTTACTACAGATTTGTACTGATTGAAGCTACTGTATGTTCAACAATACGAGATGCGCTTGAAATGTTGGTGGTCTGATATCTAGATGATATTGAAAGCGTGTCAACAATGCCGCGAGTGCTGTCGGCCATGTTACATTAGTTCAAACACGAAACATGGTAATTTTTTCTGTTCACTACATTTTGTGTAGTTTAATTTTGAAGTTAGTGCGCCGAATAGATTGGCAAAAAATGGAAAATATCCAGCTTCGTGCTGTAATTAAATATTTCGTAAAAAAGGGAATGAGTCCAACAAAAATTAAAGCAGATATGGATGCTATACTGGAGGACTCCGTTGCAACTTTCTCGACTATGAAAAAATTGGTGACACTATTTAAACGGGTGTACACTAGTTCGGTCCCATCAGATACACACCTGAAATATATAATTCGGTCCGGCGTTCAGAAAAGTACAGTACTAATTCGATCCGAACTTTGCAGGTATAGGTAAGTTTATATACAGGGTGATTCAGTGACTATGTTACAAACTTTTAGGGATGATAGAGAAAACAATTATGAACAACTTTCATATAGGAACCTATGTCCGGAGTCATTCCATTTGCTAATTACAAGCCTAATATGTTAGTCAGTGTAACCAGCTAGAATCGAACTGAAGGCCATCCTTTTGAAGTTTGGTTGTAGCCGACCTGTTCCTGCACATGTTGGTGATTTCTCATATGGTATAAGCTAGTTGGCATCATAAATGATATTTTGACTCATTAAACCTTGCAACTTTGTTGCATTTCCTTTTGCTCCTCCATAAATGAAATGCAAGGAAAGTTGCAAGGTTTAATGAGTCAAAATGTGATTTACAATGCCAACTAACTTATCCCATGTTTATGAGAAATCACAACGTTTCCAGAAACAGGTTGTCTGTAACCAGACTTCAAAAGGATGGCCTTGACTTCGATTCTAGTTGCTTACACTGACTAACGTATCTAGGCTTGTGACTACCAAACGGAACGTTTCCGGACATAGGTTCCTATATGAAAGTTACTCATAATTGTCTTCTCTGTCATCCCTAAAAGTTTGTAACATAGTCACTGAATCACTCTGTATATCAAAGAGACTCGTTATACAGGGTGCTAAAAAGTATCCAGTATTTTAGGAGGTGATGGTATGCATGAAAACAAGAAAATAATATCTAATAAACATGGGTCCTACAACACATACTTTCTGAGATGTGAACACTTGTTCATAGGAGGTGCTCAATGTTACGTCCATTTATGGCAATGCATTTTTCTGCCCTACAATACAGCAGACTACCAGATAATCATACCGTAGTTGACACCCCTGGTATGTAATACTGATACGTCGCAAGGAATACTGAAAAGAAACGTTTGTTTGCTGATACGAGCGGGGTTCAGTAGAGATGGTGTTGTGAATGTTCATAATCAGCATGTGTGGGCTGATGAAAATCCCCATGCAGTTGCAGAAACAAGGCATCAGCACCGATTCTCAATCAACGTATAGGGAGGCGTTCTTGGTGATAGATTAGGAGCCATAAGTGCTACCACAGAGATTAACTGGGGCTCCTTATCAGGACTTTCTTATTAATGTATTGCCTACCTTGCTGGAGTATGTGCCATGTCAGCAAAGACTACAGATGTGGTTCATGCAAGATGGCACACCAGCACATTTTCTCCGAAATGTGCGTGAACACCTAACGCTGACATTTCAGGACCGCTGGATTGATTGGGGAGGCCCCACACCTTGGCCTGCTCGTTCCTCAAATTTAAATCCCCTGGATTTTTGGTTATCGGGAACAACCAGGTCAATTTCAAAGAGTTAGTGATTCCTTACGCCGAAGGGCAGAGGAATGCATTGCCATAAATGTACGTCACATTGATACCTTCTATGAACAAATGTTCAGATCTCAGAAAGTATGTGTTGTAGGACCCATGTTTATTAGATATTATTTTCTTGTTTTGATGCATACTAGCACCTCCTAAAATATTGGATACTTTTTTAACATCCTGTATAATTCATTTATTCAATACCAGTACAAGATGATGCCAATACAAGAAAACGAAGTTTCGCTAATGGTGCTCAACTCTGTTCCATATCGTCCCATAAACAATGTGACGGAGTTGCGAATTTTTGACGGAGGTGACATAAAACAAGTATTTGCTTTAATTATTTGTTTCCTAAGTTATTTGTTTTTATCAAACGAAATGAAGCACTAATCACTATTAATATGCTGTAGATTGACGGTGTCTTTGTATCAAGCGTGTCAGTACTTGATAAACGGTAATATTTACATAGATATTGTATTAACACAATGTTTCTTGTCTTTTGTACTTAGCTCTTTGTTAAATAATTTTTTACGTTGATGATTTTTCCTTCAGTGATTAAAGTTATGCAGTATTTTTCTAAACTGTTGTTAATAGTTTCTGCCACTAGTATCTATTAAATATGCAAAAATAAAAACACGAAAACTATTTGACTTATAGTTCGTATGATAGGGCCGTATTCATAGACATTTTTAGCGCGGGCTTCCGGCGGATGATCAGCGTTTTTGGTATTCATAAACCAGTGTTAGCGATAGGATATGATTTGAATTCTGTACAAGTAACCAGTGGATAGCCGGGGCTAGCTTAGTACGCTCGTAGCGCGTGCTGCGAAATGTCTATGAATAGCACCCATAGTTATTTAGGGTTCCCATAATGTAATTTAAAAAAACTGGGACATATCCAATTTTTTTACTTAAAAACCTTGGACATTTTGTAAATAAAAGGGACACAATAAAAACTGCAAATTTTTAAATAAATCCATCACATACGTCACAATCACATTTTAATCAATTTATAATAATACATCCTAATGCCCATTCGGCAAACCTTGAAATTATTATTATTATTATTATTATTATTATTATTATTATTATTATTATTATTATTATTATTATTATTATTAAAATACAACTTGATAATTACGTGTAGTCCATGAAATCCTGTTGCAATAAAGAATGTTATCCATAAACTGAATCTGCAATGGTGAAAGGTGCTTCCAAGGTAGGTACTGTAAACAAGTGTGAAGATAATATTTTAAGGTGCATCAAGTATTTCTCATATTTATGGACGTTGTTGTCTGACCGACCACCATGTGAAATGCAATATCTAGGATTGCACAATGTACATTCCACATTTTCATCCGCACATGAATGGGAATTCTCTTCTGACGCTATCGTTTATACTGCATTTACGTTTCGGCATGATGAAAAATAGTACAAAATTATAGTACACTGTACAACCTCAACTTTCGGCTATGCTGATATGATACTGAATATAATCGGAAACGGAAATTATAACTAATACTGCCAACATAAGCATGGAGAGAGAAGAAAATAGCATCGCTCTAAGTATCACCAACATTGCAATACAAATAATGTTCTTTGAATTAGTCGAACTCACGACCAGCTTCCCGCAAGAGAGCAGATCGCACGGAGCACTGAGGGACGGCGTGCGGAGGAGAGAAGAGAGGGGGTGTATTACGTCAACGCGACGAGGGGAGAGTGCGCGCGCAGCTGCTACTTACGGAGTAAAGGGGGACGGACCCTCCCGAATCTTCTAGAGAAGTCCGTCCGAAGTGGAGATAGCTAGATAATTCGAGAAGTCGTACTTTCCAGAAACTGTGGTGTGAGTATAAATTACGCGCGCAAGTGAACGCGAGGCAGTTTTCAGTTGATTAGTCAGCCATACAGTGAGTAAGCCAGAGCAAGCAAGCCAGTCTTGTGTACCGGAGTTCGACTCGAGTGTGCGTCCGCAACTGTGTCAGCATCCGAAGGCCTGAGTTCGAGTGCAGTGGACCGCAGTTGGAGGGACCTGAGTTCGAGTGCAGTGGACCGCAGTTGGAGGGACCTGAGTTCGAGTACAGTGAACTGTCTCTGAAGGTCTGTGGTTCGAGATACTGTGAACTCGAGTGACTGAGCTAGAAGAACTGAGAACTGATAGTTCTGATTTGTAAATAGTGCTTTGTAAATATTAGTTAAGATTAACAGTTCATTGTTGTTCGTAATAGTCCAAGTAAATTGTCATTGTCGTCAGTGGAGTGCTATAACGAATACTGTGTTGAGTGAAAATCCTATTGTTGACGAGAACGTTTAAGGTGAATTGTAGAAAGGAATTATTGTTGGAAGAACAAAATCCTATTGTTGAGTTGAAATAAAATTTACAATACTGCATTTACGTTTCGGCATGATGAAAGACGGTACAAAATTATAAAGCACTATACAACTTCAACTTTCGGCTATGCTGATATGATACTGAATATAATCGGAAACGGAAATTATAACTAATACTGCCAACATAAGCATGGAGAGAGACGAAAAGAGCATCGCTCTAAGTACCACCAACATTGCAATAAAAATAATGTTCTTTGAATTAGTCACCAGGAGCGCTACTTATTGAAAAGAGAACAACTTTCGTAATCCATTTTTTAGGAAGGCTATTCAAAAGCGGGACATTTGAAAAAAATCGGGACACCGGGACATATGATCAGAAAACGAAACTGTCTCGGGAAAAACGGGACGAATGGGAACCCTATAGTTATTACATCTTTGTAAACCAGTACCTTTGAACATAAAATGATATTTTACCAAGAAAATAATATTTCTTTGCATTAAGTCAGTTACATCAAAAAGGATCAATCTATTTGACAATCCATTACAATAGACATAAACTGTATCCGTTATCCATATTAGATTGTGTTATTTGTAAGAAAATGTAACTAAGTTAATCGTTGTTATATCTGCTTGTATTGTGCTGTAGAAAAGTAAATAGACAGAGATGTCTTAATAGAATTTTAAATTCTTTACATTCTCTACTGGCAATAAGACTGACTTTTCTCTTTATTGCTGAGATGGGAGTTACTTCATTAATATTACATTATCTTCTCTTTTTGTGCGTAAGAATTCCAGAGAAATGTTTTAATAACAGTGTCCAACGGGAGTAATTTGCAGTTGTGAGTATTAAACAGCTAGTAGAAGAGTGTAGGAATGGTTGCGAAGATAATATAAGTTTACTTTCGTTCACTGTCAGCTTTAAAGGTGAACATCCAAATATATTGGATTAGAAATCCGTTAGCGTTCGATGTTTATATAGTACGAGGATCTGCATTTAGAACTACCCGTGGGCACTGCAAGCCAATTCGATGTTAATTTCAGTAGAACTGAAGTTTTATTACATATATATCTCTCAGAGTTCCTAATTAGCTTTAATGAAGAATGTACAGTTTCATAAAACAGATTCTTGTTTATCTTTTAGTCCCTTGGCTCCAAGCAAACTGCATGTTTCTCAGGATCCAGAATGATATAACACTGAAAGTAGCAAAGAACTAGAGGTACAGAGGTGCATATCGCGTGGGACATGGTTCAGCCTTAAGCAGTGACGGCTCGTGATCAAATCATTTGGCGGGGCACAACTTAAAACACTAATATTGGATTAATTGAATCTACACCAGTGATGTCAAAGCAAGCGCATTTTTCTGACCTTGGCGTCGTGCGCGGCCATCAAGCGCTAAGTATGGAAGGAAGAAGGATTGTATATATGAATAAGGAGCCTGTTGGATTAAGAAAACAGTTGTGTACAAACTTCAAACAGAACGTGAAATTTTATGTCGCTATTTTATATGGCTATTTGCTGTTTGATATTATCTATATTGTCTGTAAAACAAAGTACTTACTAACACCAGTTTATTAATAATGCAGTTAATAACATACTAAAGAGCAAGAAGGAATATTCACATACATTTCATAGCATTACAAATATACTATATTAAGTGAATGAAACATCATTCATAAAGAAAGTAATATCACAAAGAAAGAGATTAAGTATGACATGGTAAGTTGGAATTGATATTGATGGTATCTTTAGCCTTATAAAAGTAATGAATAAACTAATCAAAACAATATTACAGTACAAAGCAAAGTTACCTAGGTATATGTTTCAACTGTAACTAATATACACTAATAACAAAACACTTATCGCAGTATGCTTTTAAGGTGATATTTGTGCGCAACTTCCTATCATTAGAATGTTAAATTATTTTCTCGAAATCTGCTGAAGCTATAGAGCTGACGTTTTTACAACACATGGGCACGTATCTTTTGCATATGATGTAACAGCAGTTGCTTTGTTAATTCATTTCCTTACAAACAATTTGCATGCGAATATTTTCAAAATTTTCAATACGTATCTTCAGTAATGTACAGCGACATCATTTTATTTTTACTAACATTTTTAATATTAACCTGTCTATACCTTTAGAGAACCAGAAACACCGCTTGCTCCCCCATCCAAGACTGGAGTCCGATGATACTGGCGTAAAACACAAATCACTCTACTAGGTATAGGAAGGAAGACAAGTAGTTCATCCATTTAGTTAAACTAGGAAATATCGCGATTTTGAGTTTGATAATTTTCATTAGGTTTTTCTTTAATCAGAGTACAGTACTGTATTAGGAATAAGGGTTTTTACTCACGAAGTGAGTTATCCATGCGAACGTATTCATTATGCAGTGTATATTATACTGTCTACAGCACATTAGCGTACAATATAGAGAAAGAAGTTAAATTGAAAAATAATCATAATATGAATATTTAAACACAATTTTGAAAATGGTGGCCGTTCATTTCGATACAGGCTTCAGTTCTTTTGTGTATATTATCGCACTATAGACTATTGCATCTAATTCCAATTGCCAGTTTCGTCCTTCGTACTAGTAACTCATGTTGAAATAATTCTGTACCTACTCTACGTACTGTGAATTCAATCTCCACTTCTGCCCGACCCGAAAATATAAAATTACTCAGACATGCTATCTACTGTCCATCCAAGTGGTTATGCCGCAGGATTGTAGAAAGGGAGGGAATCACGTGACAGTTAATTACTTAACGAGGCCCTTTTATTTAAGTTAAATTAAACAGCTGTATAATATTACGTAAACGTCCAATTCCTAAGAGAAATTAATGTTTTCAGAAAAGAGCTAAGACAGCCCAGCTTTTACAGAGGGGCGAGCAGAAGCAGGTGGGGGAAATCGGGATGCGACGTAGGCAAACGGACAGTACCTGTGCGAAAATATGATTCAATATTGAAAGCTCTTTCGTCACTGGAAAACGCGAACATATTTCTGGAACGTACTATACCCAGTAACTCAGTACTGCTTACTATCTGCGGTCTTGGTTCTGTGTGGAGTTGGAACTTCCTTAATAGAAGGGGTGGGAGTGAAGTACATTCAAAAACTCAGGTACAATAAAAATTGAAGTAAAAATAAAATGATGTCCCTGTATATTTACGATATATTAGATTTACGAAAACATTGTTTCAGTACCTGTAAGACTACTAAATAAACATACTCATCTGAAAACTTCACCTTTCTGTAAGAAGTTGAGAAAATACTGCTTTTGAATAAAAAGGAAACTCGTGAAAAATGAGCATTAAAATTGAAACTTAAATTCTTTAAAGCACTTATACTTCTCAGACAAATCTAAAAATGAACATGGATACAGTTTTAATAAGTTTTCTTCCCATTATCCATTGAATCAGTGCTGGCCATCCCTGTATATAGCTCGACCAAGCGGCATATACTACCTCTCTCGTCCGTCTCTTTCTTTTCCGTTGTAAAGCGCTCAGGCTCTCCTGAGCTCTAAAGCGCGCGCTTGCCCGTATGGGCATCAATTGACATGCCTGATCTACACGAACATAGGCTTGTCATACTGGATATTTGCTGAAAATTTCAATAGCAAAATGTAAATATAAAGAATGCATTATACACTAACATTTCTATTTATAGATGAAGTTCATTCTTCGATCCTTAGCTCGAACAAATAGTTCTATAACTCGCTGGTTGAAGTTAGGAATCAAACGCATCATTTTACTCTCAATTGAGAGCATTGCTATTGCTGGCAGTCTTTCTTGTCGCGAACTCTGTTGTCGAAATCTAATTGCCTTCCAATTAGTTCACTAACTTTATTCATATTGAAATGAACGAGTACACAAGCACACAACGAACACTAATGTAACTAAATTCACACTTAAAATAAAAAGGAAGAAAATTATTAATAACATTCAGAATTTTATTATAGCCGCTACGAATTCAAACGCGGCAACCGAGAACATATATTTCGTACGGTTGTCAAGGATGTCAATTTTGAATATAATTAAACCTATATATTAACGATGTTAAACAGTTTAATTTTAGTAGCTAAATTAATCTTAAAACATAGTAAAGCATTGCCTCTGATATGAAATGTAATTATAGTATCTAATCTAAAAAAAAAGCTAGATCGAGCTACAGAATAGCTAATCTGGCAACTTTATTGGTTCTTCAGATCATGGCAGTATTACCATCATACTTCTATACCAGACCTGCAGAACTGTAGCTCCTAAGAGGGACTGCTTTACTCCCTTTTCTTACCCCACCCACCTTTTCTACCAGTGCGGTCATGGCGTTCTAGTTACGGTCGGCTGCATCAACGCGGCGGCAGCTATACAATTCGCTATCAAGAATTACAAATGAACAGATAATAAAATCCTTAGGAACATACCTTTAGAAAGTAAGAGAAAAATGAATGAAGGAAATAAATAAATTAAAAGACATATAAAATAAATTTTAAAATGTATGTGTGAATATAATGTAAGAAGGGCTACCTACGTATATATCGTCCTATTAGTAGTAAAGCTGATTAAATCCACTTTTTGTGTAAAATAAGTTAAGTACAGTCCCCGACTTATCTTTCCGTGCTCTGTATTCTACTAAAATGAAATAAGTACGAAATGTTGCATGTAGGCAACAAACCAACTACTTTATTTGAAGAATTTATTATGATTTTTCGTGCCTTAATAAAGTTTTAATTCCTTGTTTTACAAAACTTGTATTACTGGTCTTAACTGGTTTTACTAGTAACAGGACGATAAATAAATTGTACGTTGATAAGTGAGTGTTAGCTAATGACCGGATGTCAATGCTGTCATTCAACATTGTAACGCACTCCAGCCAAATGAATGGATAGATAGATAGATAGATAGATAGATAGATAGATAGATAGATAGATAGATAGATAGATAGATAGATAGATAGATAGATAGATAGATAGATAGATGGATGGATGGATGGATGGATGGATGGATGGATGGATGGATGGATGGATGGATGGATGGATGGATGGATGGATGGATGGATGGATGGATGGATGGATGGATGGATGGATGGATGGATGGATGGATGGATGGATGGATGGATAGATAGGTAGGTAGTTAGACAGATAGGTAGGTAGGTAGTTAGACAGACAGACAGATGGATAAGCGTATCTACTGCAGTTTAAAGAGAACTGGAACATGGTAAAATCTAAACATGTGAAGAAATACTACTTCCAAAGGAAATGGGAATATGATTATTTTGCTGTTGAAGACGAAAGAATTGCTTGTTTACTGTGTCCCATCCAATTTATATCCACTCGTCATTGCAATATTAAACCACATTTCAACAAAGCCCATATTAAGAATTATGGAATGCACAAACTTTAAGGTAAATTCATTATTACGAACTGTATATTGATTATTTAGTTATATACTGTTAAATTAAGAACGTCACTTGTTATGGCAAATTTACATTTGATTTAAAAATATTGCTCCATTTTTAATTGTACGTCTAAAATATGAACAATAATGATTTTCTGCACAAAATCACACGAAATTTTTTCTAATGAAATATTTTAATCTCTTCCGCTTCCGTAAAGCAGTGTCATTTTTAAACAAATTTCTGGTTGTGTGATTTTTCGGAACAGGGTAAGAGACTTCTAGTTTCTAAAAATAGTTGAGAAACTGCTACAAAAGTTCGCCGATTAGGTAACTTTCTTTGCGGAGAACGTTGACGGTACATCCTTCTTGTCTCACTTGAATTACGACGACTTTCTCCATAAATTAATAACATATGATATCCCTAAACTGTGAATGACTTTGTAAGTTGTTTATCAAATACCCTGTACTGAACTGCCATCCGCTTGGCAGTAGAGCTATGGACAGGGCGTTGGACTCAGCTGACTCATACTTGCGACTTTGCATAGTACTGCCTGTTGAACACGTTTCCACGTCTCTCGCGCCAGAATATTAACAAAGTTAAGTATGCATTTTTATTTAATTTCACGAAAACGTAATAGAACACATACATATTTATTTAAACTAATATTAACCCTTTGCTAGATATACCTACGATGTAATTGCTTTCGTAATTTTACTAACTATATAAGTAGTATAACGCAACCAAAAATAAGAAAATAAATATTTTTTTCCTGGAAAAACTATCAAGTTTTGATCCTATGTTGTATGGACATTTTTTGATCCTGTAGACCGTCTCCGACGACTGTAGAAAGGACTGCACTTATATCCCTTGCACCCTGTATAAAAGATAATTACAAATCCATTATACGATCCACACCTGTGGAGTAACGGTCAGCGCGTCTGGCCGCGAAACCAGGTGACCCGGGTTCGCTTCCCGGTCGGGACAAGTTACCTGGTTGAGGTTTTTTCCGGGGTTTCCCCTCAACCCAATATGAGCAATTGCTGGATAACTATCGGTGCTGGACCCCGGACTCATTTCACGGGCATTATCACCTTCAACTCATTCAGACGCTAAATAACCTAAGATGTTGATAAAGCGTCGTAAAATAACCTACTAAAATAAAAGAAATAAAAACATACAAATAGGGTGGAGAGGTAAGGCATGATTTCCGTCCTCTTGTACATTCAATGTTAAACAGTTTGGGTATCCTCTTCCTACTACTGTCCCTTTACTGTGTATTGAGGGCTGTATTTTATATGACGTAATCTTTGTCGACCACTGGCCTGGAGGATCAAACACACGATGGAACTTTCATAGCCGATTAGTTAATACTATTTTTGAAAATAGGAGATTTTAATAGAATACTTTGAGAAACTTCTTGAATGATCAGGACTTCAACTTTTGACTAGAATTTTTTCATCATATCATGCCTCATGTGAATATTTTGTATAACCAGCTGCAACATCATAATGCGAATTGCACCAGTATCTATAATGCAGGAAATTCATTCCTTGAGGCAATCATGAGAGAACGAAACAAACTTCCTTCTGTTACTCATCAACAAGAAGAAACTCCTCCCATGAAGAAAAGGAAAAGTATGTCGCAAAATCTTATCTCTATGAAAGAGGTGTGTGATATCATTTCTTGTCAGAGAAAAAGAGATTTGCTTTCAATAAGCATTTGTCGGCATCAGAATTGTTAAATTTCTGTTATTTCAAAGACATTAGAAATTACATACAATTTCCTTTAGCTGAACGTGACAAAACCATTGAAGCTCATCCTTTCTTGTATAAAGAACGTCTGAAATCTGAACTATCTGTTTTCTGCGAGAAACAAAAATTCCGTAATATTTATGGCCTTATAAAAATGTACGAAATCATGTTGGATACAGGAATCGACGGTTCGTACACAGAAGGGTTCAGTCTCCTCAAAATAATTCTTACTGCTCCCATGACTACTTCTCAGCCTCAGAAATGTTTTTCTAGGTTGGAAAGAATGAAGACTTTTCTGAGAAGTACAGGGACATCACTTTATTTTTACTAACATTTTTAACATTAACCTGGCTATACTCGGAAACACTGTTACCTCCTTCCATTACAGGAGTTTGGAGTTGCTAGTGCAATATGTAAACAAATCATTCTACTAGCTATAGGAGGAGAGAAAAGTAGTGTATCCATTTATGTTACAGGGAAATATAGTATTACGATTTTCAGTTTGGTCATTACTTTACAGTATTTTATCAAAAAACAGTAGAATAGTAACAATATTTTTTTCACAAATTCCAATCTTCAGGCGGTTATATACATTATGTAATGTCTACTTTATTCAGCATATTACTAACCTAATTTATTCCTGACAATTTTGTGAGCACTTCCGTAAGAAACTCCAATTTCTACAGCTAACTTCTTGACCGACTTATTAGGACCTCGCTGCATCCTTTCTCTAGCATCTTCTGTCACCTTTGTTGGCCATCTTACACTTTTCTTCCTTTCTGTACACTCTGTTGCTCTAAATTTATCTACCAGATTAATAACATTTCTACGAAAATATTCCGTAATGATATAATCAGGAAATTGTGAAAAAAGAAGAAAAACTGTTGTTCACATTCGGTTATATTGTAAGTCCAGGTTCCATCATCGTCCTTCATACCTACAAATAGTAAAACAAAACTCTTGTTTAAATAATGCTGTTAAGTACTGTACCATATCATAGGGTACCGTACTTTCGGTAACTCTAATCTTCACTCCTGCTCAGTCCACACAGATAAATTCAGTTATGCTACACACCGTACCTGTGTGTGAAAATAAACTTCAATAATATAAGCTTTATCTTCTATAGAAAATGCAACATATTACTGAAACACACTGTACTCTGTACTGTTTATTTCACTGCTAGCAACAGCGGCCGTAAGTTTGTGTGACTGACGTTAGCAAGGAAATTAGTGAAAGGGGTGGGAGTCAAGTACATTTAGAAACGCAGGTACAATAAAAATTGAAGTAAAAATAAAATGATATCCCTGTACAATGACACAAGACCGTTTCGCTGATTTGGCAATGCTAAGCGAAGAAAAAGCGATGATTAAAAGTATTGTTAATATCAATAACAAAATGATTAATAACTCACGAGCCGCCACTGATGTCTGGTTTAGTCCTATCTCAACTTTGAGTATCAGCAGACACCAAAAGAGGAGTAAAAAAGGTTGGCTGTTTATTACACTCTGCTTGTGCTAAGATACCTTTGCGTACAGCTACGCTGCATATGTCACTCAAAACTCATCCCTCTCTACGTTTATTTACAAACAACTGACTGCCACCACACAGTAATGGGTTTTTAGACGTGGTAGTATGGTAGTAATATTTTATTTAAACGTGTTTTTTCAACTGCTGAGATTATTCAGCTTTGAAATTCAACGTGGGCAAAAAAATTTAACGAAAAGCTTTGCCTGGAGCCCTCTACAGGACTAAAATCCTTTCAAGTGACGTAATCTGAAACATGGGCCCACGGCTTTACTTCTCTTCCCGTCAAAGCCATGCTAAGTATTGTATTGTTCTCGGTCAGATTTGAATTTTCGTGTCTCGTATCGAAAAGCTGTCATAATAACCACTAAACCACTTTAAACGCCTGCCATGTGTACTCAAGAGATGAACGGGTAGTACAAAAATTATAGTTCTTATCCATATTTTTCAAGACGAAAACAGTATTAATTGTAGATTTCTTGATTGAATATTAGGACCTCATAAATATGGAATAGTAGTATGCGTTACAAGAGCGGTATGTTGAAGTTTTCATGTTCGAGGAAAAGTTTGAAAAAGCGAAACGTAGTTGAGCTTTTTTAATCTCCGAGAATTGTAAGAAAACATACCGCTCGTGTATCGTACATTATTTTGTGCGAAGATCGTTTATTACATACCTGAAAGAGGAATTTCTAATTAGTTGCAATGAAATCTCCATCTTGGTTTCTGTTCAATGACGGAAAATTTGCAAAACAAAAATATCTATCTTCAACATTGTTGCTTTAAAATGTTTTCTGTGTTTACTATACTCCAGCAGGCTGTGATATACGTCTGTCTTTTTTTTCCTCCAGTCTATAAATGCGAACTTAAAACAAACGGTAAGGTTATGTAATGATTTATTTTTCATTTTAATATTTGAACAATATTATTTATATAACATATTGCAGTAATAACATCGGAAAGTTTAATTTTGCCGGTCAAGGAGATGTTTAGAAATGGAAAATATCTTTGACATCTAATTCTGCACATTGAAATTAATTGTTACATTTATGCAGTTATTCAGATAGGCTCTTTCATACCTTGCCCTGGATTTGTCGGGAACCAGAGAAGCACAGCCTTGTTCCCAAGCCTCTTCAACTTCAAGATCCACATCTCCTTCGTTCAAAGTAGCCGCCATGATGAGTCTGGAATCTTGTTGATTTTTTCACGGCTTCCTTAATGTTACTTGCATCACGAATGCAGTAACTTTAGTAGAGTTGCAGAGTTTACTTAATTTTTGCAAATATTTAAAAACAATAATTAACCGTGCAATTTAGGTGAAATTGCGGTGGTAAGTTTCCAATTTATAATTATTACTATAGTGAACGTCTCTAAAAATAATATGTTAAAAGCCTAAAGCAGTAAAATCAATATGTCACTTAAGCGGTAAGAAGAGGGAAATTGTTATGTGTGTTAGGTTGGGAATACTGAATGTGGAATTTTAGACTTTCCGCGGATTGGTTTTGTGCGGAAACCAAGCAAATACGCACGATCTCGCACAAAATATTATTAAGTGGTAAGTGTTACTGGGAACAGATTAATATCAAGTGATCAGTGTAAAGAATGTGAGAGTAGTAGGAATTATTTCAGGATGGAAATAAGCTGCTATAGTAAATAGTGAAATGCAGGGGCCGGTCCTTACGT
Source organism: Periplaneta americana (assembly GCF_040183065.1). Taxonomy (NCBI): domain Eukaryota; kingdom Metazoa; phylum Arthropoda; class Insecta; order Blattodea; family Blattidae; genus Periplaneta; species Periplaneta americana. Next base: position 118,511,675 of record NC_091130.1, read on the forward strand.
GCTCATGTGCTGCAGCACATAATAAAAGTAAGAGAAAAATATGTTTCGTTTTAAAAACCTCAAAAATATTTGTTTAATTTAAATCGTTACCGTACCTTTCCATTCTATATTGTTAAAGCATCTGAATCCTCCGCCTTGACACGTTTCATCATTCACCCTCCATTATAGTGCGAGATGTGCTTCAGTTACCCTTTTTACTTCCCCGCAAGCACCGAAAATCTCTTCAAACAGCTGTTCCTTCTGTATTCACCAAAGAGTAGCCAGAACAAAAGAGCCAACTTATGTATTTAGTACCTAAAACTTCATTTATTAAATATGTATTTAAATATTAAACTTTTTTTCGTGTTAGAAATGTGGTTTTTAGCCATCGTTTTCAATTCTTATGAGACAAGATCTTCAGATTTTAGTTTATATGGATTTTACGTGTGGGGAGATTTTAAAAACAAAGTATGTGACAAACTCTCACAAACTGCAAAATAACAATACCTATATGTTAAAGAAGTCTGAATAATTACATGCCTTCAGCTTCACCGTGTATATCAGATTCGAGGCTTGCAGTCGACATTGTGACAGACACTTCAATCAGTGCTCATAATGGTGAGCGTAGGTTTTTAATTACATTGCACGTCAGCTGAACACTTGCTTACGACATCGCTATTGATTCATGTCCTCTCATATTGGAACAGAATGGCAACGTAGCAGCAATATTAAAAATAATTATGCATTAATTTCTTAATGGAAGCGTTGATCTTTTCAAGAATTATATATTTAAGTATTGAAGAAATGTATTTGCGCCGTATTTGAGTGAAAATACGTTTAAGGAAATTTTCTTTAAAGAGGATAGATTATTTAAGTTCGATACTTTCTTATTGTCTTTTTATCAGACATAGCATCTTGGGGATCGATGAGTTAAGTTGATTGCAACACGGAGTATACACTGAGGGTTCGTTGCTAGTGGCAGAAGATGAAGGTATACAGAAACATCAAAACTCAAGGAGCGTTGTTTACTGTTGAATGTGTGTTGAACTTGTTGTTTAGAATCAGGCACGAATCTCTGAGTTGTAATATTATACAACTATGTTGGTCGTCTAATGAACATAAACACTGCTTGCAAGAAACGATGAATTACGTAAGAACATTTTATAGAATATTAAATAAATAATGTATTAAAAATAAAAATAACCTAAATACATTTGTTTTATTTAATGTAATGTGCTATCGTAACATATTTTAAAATAATTTTGCCTTAATGTTACATAGATTGGCAACTTTTTATTTGTGCATTTTTCAATAAAGAGTTTAAAGTGGAGAATTTCTATCTCAAAGAATGGGATGCCAGCCTTTACCATAATCTCACACAAATCCAGTTAAAATTGTGATTGTTTATTTAAAATGGAATTACCTCTTGGCAGATCTTCACTTTCGTGTTTCGATGCAAGTTTTCTATTCCCTGTGTTACAATGTCTCTGTTTATATTAACGTTTGTCATCCCGCATGTTTATGCTACACAGTTTGCAAGTAATATATTCCCTATTCATTTCAAAACGCTCGCCTCCAAATTCTGTCACAAATTGATGCTTCTTATATTCCTTTTCTTCGTCATGATGTACTACAGATGCACTATCTATGCAGATAAGTAGCGTACTGACGGGTAGTTACAAACTATATGTGTGTCGTTGTGAACAAACAGTTATTTATTTCATAGTGTTCCTCCCTACATAGTCTGTTGTGTACATGTGCCGTTCTTGCAACTACACACAAGCTTATGCTCCAGCATTCAGTTACCTTGTATGCACAGTATTCCCCTCAATCGGTCTCCAAGATGCTATCACAGTCTACTATATACAGTCACGAAGCTTGAGTTTTGAGGGTGCTAGAAACAATAGACTGTGACGGTTCTATTTTGCATTGCCTGTAATGAGGCGATATTAGCGATCCTAGTGGTGAGCAACTATCTAATGTTTGCATATTTACTACGTATTGAGCTTCGCGACTGTATATACTAGACTGTGATGCTATGTCTGCTTATTATACATGTATGAAGAGAAAGTAATATGATACCATAGAATGTCATATTTTGTATTTTCACGAAATGTATGTTTTCAGCATCCTCAATTTAGAATGTCGTCTCAATTTCGTACTATATATGTACAGTGAATTATGAAATACTAGAGATGAACAACGATCAAGGAAACGAGACTAACAGCGCCCACAAAGCCGAAAACCCGCACGACAATGTTGTATTACGTCGCGTCCTTGACGTAAAGACTAGTTGTGAGTGTTCCGAGACTCGATATTGATCATCTCCCGAAGTCCCGAAGTCAGTTGTTTATACCTGACTGAATTTTTATCTACTTTGGCAACTGTTATATATGCATAAACAATCAAGTAGCCTATTTGAAACACTATCTCTACCTTTCAGTGCATAATAACCCGTCCCCCAGTCTTTATTTAATTACTAGGCCCTTATTAAAAGGATAGGAATTTTCTTTTCATTTGTTTGAAATCAAGTCTCCAATCTCAAGTAAAAAGATATTAATATTATATTATATGTTTCTTAGAAATGCAAATTTATTTGAACATTTATTTTTTTATTTATATAACCATGTATAATAGAACCAGAACATTTCGATAACTAAGATACTGTTCTGTTTTGTCTTTTTGTCTCATTTAAACATTTACAATGTTATTTATTTCAATGATGTATGTTATTCAAAGTTACGAAATCTTTCCACGCTGACCAAATGCTATTTCGAAAATGATGAGCAAGACTCAAAGTGCACGAGAATGACGAGACGAGACTCGAGAGACAAATGCAACGAACACAGCGAGCGAGAGCGGCAGTTAATTTGGTTTATTTCTATGAAATACGTTTGGATAAAGTTTTATTATCAACATTATCTGCAAGTCAATGCATGGAATATTTACATACAATTTATATTCTATATTTATTTATTTAATGTGACAGGATTAATGCCGTAGGGTCTTCTCTTCCATCCTCCCGGATAACACATACCAATACAACAAATACTAACAGTAACAGTAGATATATAAATTACAAATCAACATGAAAGTCCATTAGAAAGAGGATCAAAAGAGAATACTAAAGGGCATTTATAAAATTGGTACAGAAAGGAGAGAAAGAAAATATAACTGTAATAATAATAATAATAATAATAATAATAATAATATGGTAATTTCATCTAAAAAATTCTAAATTATGGTTTATTTAACGACGCTCGCAACTGCAGAGGTTATATCAGCGTCGCCGGTGTGCCTCAATTTTGTCCCGTAGAAGTTCTTTTACATGGCAGTAAATCTACTGACATGAGCCTGTCGCATTTAAACTAGTAATTGTATCAAGAATGCAATTTCTTTTTTTATAAGAAAAAATGACGACTTATTTCAGCACCGGCCGTTACAACTTCCTTAATTATTTAATCCATAAATAGCATTATACTGCGCCCCATGTGTGGCAGGCGACGTAAACATTGCCGGCAGACGAAGAGAGATGGATAATTGCTATTCAACCAATGTCAGAATTCACATTCCAGACTGTCTTGAAGTTGGGCGGTCTGAAGCGTTCTAGCTTCGCCCAACTTCTCGACAAGCGTGGAGTGTAAGCTCCGGTACTGGTTGAATCGCAGTTATCCCTCTCCCTTTCTCCGTCGCCAATGTTTACGTCACCTGTCAGACATTATGGAACTATGTATAAGTACAAATGAAATTGTATTGATCAAATTGTTGACCAGATTTTTACTTTTTTTTTTTTTTTTTTTTTTTTTTTTTTTTTGCAACTACTAAAGTATCGAAATATAAGACGAAAAATGAACACTTTTATAAAAATTTTGCAAAATTTCACGGCTTCTGTATCATATTTATTTTTGGTGCAGAAATATACAACAAGAACTTGTACTTTTCTCAAGAAAAGTGAGGAAAAAAAAGAATATACTAAAGTAAACCAGAAAGCAAGTAAGAAATAGATAAATGATTTTGGTATAAAATTTTGTCAAAGAAAAATGATATAATTGAATTTATAATAAAAGAAGCAAAAAGGTAATAAAATTCAGTTGAGGAGTCTAGCTCAATCCTTCCATAAAAAAGTACTAAACGCGTTTTGAGATCTCGGAGAGTTTTCAAGTGACCTGCACAGTAATACAACCTTTTAGAAAAGGATTGGAGTGCTGTGGAAGAAAACATGCTTTTATTATAATGATAGAGGGCTCAAACATAATAATCATAGACTATATATGTATAAATCATAAAAATGATCGAATGTACTGAGCGAGTTTTGGGATCACACAGTTAAATTGGTCATCTATAACTTTTCGTTGTTTATGTAAGAAAACTAAATAATATACAGAGTGTTTAAAAAGAATCCATTATTTTAGGAGGTGATAGTATGCATCAAAACAAGAAAATAATGTCTAATAAACATGGGTCCTACAACACATACTTTCTGAGATCTGTACACTTGTTCATAGGAGGTGCTCAATGTGACGTCCATTCATGGCAATGCATTCCTCTGCCCTCTGCGTAAAGAATCACCATGCTTTAAAATTCGTTTTACTACGTTAATAACAAAGTCCTGATAACGATCCACAGTTAATTTCTATGGTAGCACGTATGGTCCTATTTATCACCAAGAACGTTTGCCTATACCTTGATTGAGAATCGGTGCTGATGCCTTATTTCTTCAACTGCATGGGGATTTTCATCTGCCCACACACGCTGATTACCAAAATTCACAACACCATCTCCACTGAACCCCACTCATACCCGCAACCAGACTTTTGTTTTTAGTATTCCTTGCGACGTATCATTATCAAAGCTCGGAACTTGGGGACTTGTGTGTCGTGTTCATGGTAAGGTTACAGGTACAACGTACAGTACACAAAGCTCGCACTGTAAGCGCTCAAGGACAGTCTATGTACTAAGAAAGTGGTCACATCTACGGACGAGGAAACTGTGTCATGTTGAAGCCAATGACAATCAGAGAATTACAAATAAATGGTCTGTTAGAGGAATTAGAAAATACGTGTTATTCGAATGGGTATTATAGAAGTTTGAAAATACATTTTTTAAATTTTAGGTACAGAATTTCGTGGAGTAATTCGGAGGAGATACATTATTTTCTTCGAATGGAGAGCTTATATCTTGTAAGTTGTGCCACACACAAACTAAAGGCTGGAAACGGCATTCATTGAAAGACATTGCAGTCCTTTAAATTGGTGGAAAATTTGTCCATAGCCATGGATCAAGTCGTAGAGGGACCTGCCCTAGTAGTGACACATTAATTGAAAACTATTTTCGAGAAAAATTTAGGATATGCTTATCTTTCTCAGATATGAGATCAGCTAGCAACTGCTGAAAATCGAACAAAAAACAGTGACAGTTAAAACATTTATTTAAATTTGCTCCCATCATTTCATGTGCCGTGGAAATAAGTTTTTCTCGTTTCAAATCATGATTAACTAACAGGCGAAGAAGTTATGGGTTCGAAAATCTTCGAATGTTCGTAGTCATACACTGTAATAAAATATACAGAGCAGAACAGTAAATTTGATATATTGCTGATGTTTATTTTTATTATACATGCTATAAAATTACGTGTTTCGACCTACCATAATACTATCAATATGTTGTTCCAGCCAGTGACCACTTTTCTAGCAGACCTGACAGTACCTCCGTGCGGGAAGCGGGAGTTTGTTGACATTGAAGTCCGGTCGTTTAGCCACGTGCAAAGACACAAGTCCCCAAGTTCCGAGCTTTGATCATTATTCCATGCCAGGGATGTCAACTACAGTACGATTATCTGGTAGTCTGCTGTATTGTAGGGCAGAGAAGTGCACTGCCATAAATGGACGTCAGATTGAGCACCTCCTATGTGGAAAGTATATTGGATACTTTTTTTAACACTCTATATACCGACATAAGATTGTCGTTTTCAATATAAACAGTACTACATATGGGACAAGAAACAATGTCAAATACAGAGCTTAAAAACGATTAAAACACATAAAATACAAATCCGATTAGATAACTCGGAATAACAGAAAACAAAATAAATTGTTAGCCAACTCTACGAAGAGAGTTTTTCTCCGCTCCATTACTCTTTCATCGTATGATGACGCAGAATATCTGCATGGAAATATCATATGTACTTCGGTACATTATAATAATATATATGATATGCGTAAATCACTTCGTGATTTAAGACGACGCTTATTCCGTCGGATCCCGGCCAACTAGTCACTCATAGCGAGTGCACCTCAGCACATGTGTGGACTTCAGTCCTATGTTCATAGACATCTATGACGTAGTGCAGAGGGCGGCCACTAGAGGGAACCCAAGAGTCGGAACTTAAACTGAGACGATTCTGTCCGACGCCGGGGTGGGTATCCGGTGTGGCTTAGTGGATAAAGCATCAGCACGTAGAGCTGAAAACCCGGGTTCAAATCCCGGCGCCGGAGAGAGTTTTTCTCCGTTCCATTACTCTTTCATCGTATGATGACGCAGAATATCTGCATGGAAATATCATATGTACTTCGGTACATTAAAATAATATCTACGAAGATAGATTGGAACCCCATAAGTAGGGAACGGATTTTGAGTCTTCAGTTCAGTAGCAGTCATTATCAGCACCAGTTCTTTGTACCTTACATAAATTCCATCTAAATGGAATATTTACTAGAAATTAAAATTATTAATTGTTAATTTTATATATAAACTCCTAACCTGAATAACGTACCACCCCTTTTCTGCTAAGATGCACTTTTCCAAACGAACTTCGGCTCTAGGAAATTAGGTGAAAATATTTTTTTTTTTCCTTTCTGAAACCAATATGGAACGAACTTGCCAGAACAGTGTGTCTGTAAGAGAATTGTTTTGCATTTTTGTAGGTTTTTGGCTTTTTTTTTTACATTTTTAGTGCTGTTATTTTATTTTACATATTATACGTAAAATACTAAAAGGCACCTTTCAGACACGAAGATTGTTGAATAATTTCGAGGGAAAAATTATTCAAATCAACTTTACAGGGAGTTATACCTGAAAATCTTGATTTACGAAGATTGTTTTTAAGAATTTATGGAAATATATGGCTCATATAGTCATTTTAGTTTCTATAGAATTTTAATAGAAACATAGAGATAGCTGAATAACATGCGTTGGCAAACAAAATAGGTATGGAACTAGAAGTCCATTCCCTACTCATAAGTGGCACCAACAAGGTTTCATTCGTGAGGCAACTAAGCCAGGAGATAATAGGTTAGGATATCCAGTTCCATTCCCAGCCCATTGCATACATCGCTAACTATTAATCTCAATAATCAGATTTAAGTTTTATATTACAGTGGAAACAATTATTCTTCCTCTGACAAATGAGATATACTGTCTGATTATACATGTACAGTACTGTACATATCGGCCAGAACCTCAATCAGTCAATCAGAAGTACAAAATAAATCTATACTAATAATAAATCTGTAGCCGAAATTTTCCTGGTAATTTTCGATTTTCCAAAAATAATTGCTCCTAACATATATAATTAACCGCTCTGAAACCGAAAATCGCTTTTTTGAAATTTTTGTTTGTATGTCTGTCTGTCTGTCTGTCTGGATGTTTGTTACCTTTTCACGCGATAATGGCTGAACCGATTTATATGAAAATTGGAATATAAATTAAGTTCGTTGTAACTTAGAATTTAGACTACAGTGAAACCTCTCCTTAAGGACACCCCCAAGATACGGACACTCCTCATATACGGACAGATTTTTATGTCCCAACTGAAATAATATAGAAATAATGATAAATTTAACTCTCGTTTACGGACACTCTCAGACACGGACAAGGACAGCTGTTTCACAGTCCTAAAGCTTGCTTTAGCTCCTGACTGCGGACAAAACTTGGATTTCAAGACCTAATGTGTCACAAAAATGGAAAACTTGGTACAGAAACTCCTTAACATGAAAGAAGACAATAAGGGTCTCGTAGGTATCACTAGCCCAGTCGGCTACCCTTTGTTAACTGGAAGCGGGTAGATAAACAAAGTTATAAAATTTAACCTGTCTGATGGATCCAAGGTTTCCGCGATCATGAAATTATATTCAACACATGATAAAGTTAGTAGGATTATTCTCTTCACTTCAACCAGTTTTCTGTTTCTAGAGACATGGCACCTGAACGTAAAGGTTAAGTTGAAAACTGTAAATTACATTACTGCATAACTGTAGACGTAGGATAAAATTGCATAGCATAGTAGTGTATTTTCCTTTTTCGGTCTAATCTAATGTAGTTCAAAGTTGCAAAGAATTTACTGTAGTATACTATATTTAGAATTAAACTACAGTAATACATTTCATTTGAAGTGTGAAGGGATATAAATAATGCATATTATAAATTTACTGTTAGATTGGGGAGCCTCCCTCCCAATAAAGGACACCTCCCAGATGCGGACAGGTTGTTATATCCCTTCGATGTCCGTTAATGAGAGGTTTCACTGTATATGGCATTCAAAATATTTTATTTAAAATTGGGGTTATAAGGGGGCTTGAATTAAATAAATCGAAATATCTAGCTTATTATTAATTTTTGTGAAAAATGTTATATAACAAAAGTTTCTTTAAAAATCAGTTCCGATAAGTTTTATTCTTCGAAAAATTTTGATAGGACTGATATTTAATGAGATAAATGAGTTTCAAAATTACAATAACAACGCCATCTAAGGCGGTGTAATGAAATAAAAAACAAATGACTTCGTCTATAAGGGACCTGGGACAACAACAATCGAAAGCTATGAAACATACGGTAGCCTACAGAGAATGTTTCTGTGTTTGCATGAAGTAATATCGGAAGCTAAATTAACCGATTTGTATAATTAATTATTAATTCACCATTGGAAAGTGTAGTTTCTCTAGATGGACATAATGCTATAATGTTATTGCAGTAACTTCTGACTGAATCGAGGACAGGTAAGGTTAAAATAGCTTCTTATGCAGGGAAAACTTGATAGGCATTCGTTTCCTGTATTTCCTAAAATAATTTTTATGACCAAATGAGTGGTCTCTGGATCAAAATGATCGCATTTTAAATTTTTAATACAATATAAATTAAGTAACATAATAAACGATTTATCCTTCTATCAAACACGAATGTTCCCTGGATCAAACGTCCTATTTTAATTATGTAATTACTTTATATTTATTTCTAACGGGTGCAGCGGAGCGCACGGGTACGGCTAGTTAAAGTATAAAATTGCTAGAAAAGAAGGGAGCCAGCCGATCGTGATTAACGTGCTTCTCAGTCAATTCTCTAGCAAGTCAGATCACAGGCTCTTTTGTTGTCAGGAGAGCGGCTGGTAATCGACTCTGCCTCTAAAAAGATCTGAGATCCCGAAGGGTGGCCTAGTGAAGTAAAGGGCTGAAACGTTTGGAGGAAATGAATGCGATGTTAAATACAGTATAATTCCTCGCATCCAGCAAATGTGGGACAAAGTCAGTCAGTGCCAGATACCCTAACTGTCCACACCTGTGGAGTAATGGTTAGCGCGTCTGGCCGCGAAACCAGGTGGCCCGGGTTCGAATCCCGGTCGGGACAAGTTATCTGGTTGAGGTTTTTTCCAGGGTTTTCCCTCACCCCAATACGAGCAAATGCTGGGTAACTTTCGGTGTTGGACCCCGGACTCATTTCACCGGCATTATCACCTTCATATCATTCAGACGCTAAATAACCTAGATGTTGATACAGCGTCTTAAAATAACCCAATGAAATAAAAAATAGCCTAACTGATTTTGCCGGATAATTGGAAAATACGTTTATAGGTTATGTAAAGAGACACTTCACAAACATTTCCATATTGAAATTTAGTAATTTTAATATAGATAATTTAAAAATAAAGTTTTTAAATACGTACAATGTTTATTTTTAATACTGAATACGGTAATGTACCAGTGACGGCTGATTGAGGCAAGTGAGGCCAAGCCTCAGTCACTTGCCATAATTGAAGTCAAATTTTGTGTTTTTATATAATACATTAGTCATTTGAATGAAGCATATATCGCTGTAGGAGTATTTGAAAACTTTGTGATGGATTTAGACCTGTTTTGCAGTAACATTTGTTCCTGAGGCCAGGATCGCTCATGCCGGATCTGGCTTCTGCATTTCGCATGTTTTCGCGGGCTTTAAGGTTGCACTTGAAACGTTGTAGCTGAGGCACAATTCGTCTGGCCTCGTGGCCTAGTCAGATTTCACGCCTTCCATCAATGGACCGGTCTCGAGGGTGGAATGGGATGGGTATAGCAGTGGTGACTTGTCTTCCTAAATAGGCCATAATTAACATAAAAATTTCCGCTGTTTAGCAGGAGAGACCGACACTGTTGTCTCCCCTTATGTCTTAGTTTATAACTTAAGCGAGTGTGTTATACTACTGTAATATACTTCGTAGTACAGTAGTGAGTGTGGTTCAATGTTGTAATGTGTTTCGGGAAAATATAAACAGAAACAGATGCGAGAAATAATGTTGATGTAGGCCTAGTTAATCCATTGTTAGAGTGTCCTGTTTCGAGAAGAAATGATATTGAAAGAAAGAAAGTTTAAAATAAAGATATAGCCTACCGATATGCCTACGCCATCGCTGACAATTTTTCTGACAGATACCGTAATCTTAAAACGCGAATTTCTATTGCATCGTGATATGGGCAACCTAAATGGTTAAGTAGTAATGTGGTGCAAAACAATAAGCTTATTAAATAAAAATAAACCTAGTTTGTTGCTGTCAAAGGAAAAAAGTAAAAAGGAAAGAAAGAAAGGAAGAACAGTGTGTCTTCTGAGAGCTTCAGCGATCTGAAAAATATTTTCAGAGGAATTTCAACATACTATACTTCTTCACCTGGGCATAATATGACTTGCTTCTTCACGCTCACACAATCACTGAAACAATCTCACAGCGTAACAACTTATTTGGTGAGTGACAGTATTATTTTAAATTAATAATAATAATAATAATAATAATAATAATAATAATAATAATAGGCATAATATAGTAATAATTGTATTAATAATATAATAACAGTACTAATTAATATCATGAATAAACATTTCCTAACGGAGGCACTTAAACTAGTTGCATCTGGCCTCACCGAGGATTTCGATCACCGGCCGCTACTGTTATGTACAGTAGTGGCAAAAACTAAAAAGAACCGGACCGACCCTTGTAGCTGATTTCAGAGCCTTGTTCACTCCAGAGCGTCGGTGCATATTCCTTGGACCCGAAACAACCTGTGCAGTTGAACAACAGCCACGCAGCTGGTTACTGTTTTTGTCTCCATTGAATGGCTCAGGTGCTTGGGGCAGCGATATTTTATTACTTAATTAACTTATTATTCCCAGAGCATGAATTTTACCAACTTATTTTCTAATGGCTTTCGAAATGGGCTATGTCAGCAGTCGAAACTACAGCAATTGCAATAGATTACTCGCTATCTGTGAATGCGGGCGTGGCATGAGCAGTGGCTCATTTCGGGGACTTTGATTATTCCGTCGGTGCGGTTTTTTTGCCACTACTGTACATTCATCAGTTCATTATTTTAATACAGTAATACATAATAGCGTAAAAAAGTACTAAAAGTTTTCGTAACCTTATGACAATTTTAAATGGCGGTCATGTGACGTGAAGAACAGTGTAGCCAACGTCGCAACTGAAGTAATGCTCGATGATTTTACCGTAAGAACATTTCGCTTGCGTTTTGCGGAATCCATTGTGCAACAGCACCGCTTAGCGGTAATAGCCATGATACTATCCATCACTCGAATGAAATTTTTACGCACTGTAGGAACAGAGAATTTTACACTTTGGTATTTAGACTCATCCAATATTTCTTCGAAACGGGCGAGTTCAAGTGGTAAATTGAAATATATCGTCTCTACGCATTGTTTGCAAGGTCCAAGTGACAGGTTACGGATGCTATCTTCTACTCCAGGGACATAACGTTTTTTGTCTATGTTTTCACGCGTGAGTGTAAATGGTAAACACAATATGCGACATGTGCGATCTACGAAAACCACCTCTCTTCTTCGTCAGACTCTTCTCATTCGCATGAATGACTATTTTTTTGGCCTAGCCAAAAGTGCCGTTGTTTTAGTATTGCCGGTTATTTGGGTGCAGGATACGAGGGATTTTACTCTACAAGTATTACGAACCTCTGAAATGGCATACATTCGCTTGAGATTACATGTCAGATAGTTGTATCTTAGATATTACGTAGCACTACGCGAATTTAATGAAACATCATCTAATATTATTATTGGTTTGAAAATTAAATACAATTTATATCATAAATGTCACTAAAACCTCTCTTTTCTTCGATGTCCCGTAGCTCTTGAATGACATGTCAGAATACATGGGTTGTTGCACGAAAATTGACTGTCATTCTGAGATCTATCACTCCTCAGAATTTGTTGCAGTAGTTTTGACTAAGTCTTTATTTTAAAGAGCTAGAAAATCCATTTTAAGAACGAATAATATGTTCCACATCGTCTTATGCAATACAGCGCCTAGCACAAGCCTGAACAAGGTTTGCGCTCTCCGAGTCGGTTCACAGCTCGCGAGCGGAATGCAGATATTGGCTGCGCTCTGTATAAGGGTAGACTGGAAGAAGGGGTGATCTCGTACAAAATGTACACAAAAGGAAGTGCTAGTACGAGTGTTCATGAAATCAATTCCCTTTCAGTGTTTACAAAACTATCTTGGACTATTGTTAATTAATAAAGAAATATTTATTTTACAGAAATAATAGAAATTCTATAGTTACATAAATCTACAATATCATTTTGATATATTTTTATTTATCAGTAAATCAAAACGGGGTTTTATGCTGTTGGCAGCTGAAAGGAACAGTACTGATCGTAATGAAACATCAGTTACAGATTTTCGATGTCTGCCTTTGTTAAAATTGATTATGGGAAACAGTTGCTCACAAATATAAATGTTGAGCCAAACATAGCAATCATTTTCACAGTCAGCTTGTGTAGTCGTTGATATTATTGCTGAGGTTTAGTCTTGTAAAACTCAATCAGACTAGTAGTATTTTCAAACGGTTTTTAGCCCTTAGGTCACATTGAAGATCAGAAGTTCAAGATGTAAATCGTATGACACTGTTTCAACTGGTGTTGAAGAAATTTATTATGATAACTTTAAACTTCTTTCCAATTAAGACAAGATCTTGGAACCTATAATTAAGTTCATTTTGAATTTCAGTTAATATTTGCACATAATCGTTTAACATGGCTTCATCACGAGCAGTTTCTATCCTTGGAAAGTGAGCCATATTACCTTTCCGAAACTGACTTACGAAAAGTGTAAGTTTACGACTGAAATCTCGTAATTTATTCAACATATCAACAATGAGCTGGCCTTTTCCCTGAAGAGAGATATTTAAATTGTTGAAGATTAATAAATTGTAACGTACCCTACCTCATGTAATAATGCAACTTTCAACTCCTGAACCATTTTAACTGCGATCTTCACCAACAAGTCCACACCTGTGGAGTAACGGCTAGCATGTCTGACCGCGAAACCAGGTGGCCCGGGCTCGATTCCCGGTAGGGGCAAGTTACCTGGTTGAAGTTTTTCCGGGGGTTTCCCTCAGCCCAATATGAGCAAATGCTGGGTAACTTTCGGTGCTGGACCCCGGACTCATTTCACCAGCATTATCACCTTCATTTCATTCAGCGCTAAATAACCTAAGCTGTTGATAAAGCGTCGTAAAATAACCTAGTAAAATTCACCAACAAAACCATCGTATCTCTATGTGTGGACTAGTAATGACGCATCATATTATGTTTTCCTCTTTCTTTCAAACTTTTGTGGTAGATAAGTATTGACTCCAGCTGCTGTGAAAAAATAAGCATTTTCCCATGCAATATTGAAAGAATTTGCCTGATGATCACTTTTCCGTCTTTTAGATTCCCCGATTATGTAGCCGTAGATAGGCAAAGTGAAATAGCTACTGATAATACACACTACACCAGATAGCTGCGTGGACTATCCTCTACCTATTGCAGGCCTACTTCATTCCGACATACCTTTCTGGCGAGCTGTTAGACGACTCGTCGCGCTCAATGAACGCCGTTTGTGGAGGCCTGATCTAGCATTAAGTGGTTGGGGCACTCAAACGTGAAAAAGCATGCATTTTAATATCATCCCGCCTACCAGGTATTATGCACGTATTAGATTACTAATTTTTGCACGTTGCGTACCGGTAATTGACGATCAAAACAACACGGTAATATATTGTTGACTTCATGTTTCGATATTTCAAACATTGAAATAATTTATTGCACAATTACTTGGCTATTAATGCCTGGATTTGATTCATTGCTTTCCAGTAGAGCATTATTGCCTCATCTCACAATATTAATCATCAGCTATCCGTCTCTATCATAAAGTGCACATGCGACCGGTAATGAACTAATTCAGTGTTAAAATCAATAAAAGACGGAAATAACGAAACTACTAGCATTGCGTTAATATCATGCGTCTGTATTTAACAGACATAAAGCATGCATTGTTTTAACTCCTGTAAAATATTAAAATACAGTGAAATACAGACCGAATATGTCGATGGTAAAAATTTTCATACTAACTAGCACATTCGAGGATTAGTGCGGAAAATACATCACACAACAAACGATTTTAATGTACTGTACTAATAAATAAGTACCTAAATGAAGAACACATTGAAGGCAACAAATAGGATGAAGCAACTAATAAAATGAAATGAATAAAAATTAAATATTATCATATATCTAAGATGAAAGGACAGTTGGAAAAAGAGTAATTTGGCTTCAGGAAGGAAAAAAGGTATGAGAGCTGCAATTGGACCCTACGAATAATCGGCGAAAGATACCTCTAGAAGAATACAAATGTGTATATAGTATTTGTGCACCTAGAAAAGGCATTTGACAGAGTAGATTGGAATAAACTGATGGAAATCTTGAAGAAAACTGGTGTGGATTGGAAAGAGAGAAGGCTGTTCATTAATCTTTATATGAAACAACAAATCAAAGTCACGGGAGGAGAAAAAATGTCATAAGGAAGCGAAATAGGGAGAGGAGTACGACAAGTATGCTCTTTATCACCTACCCTGTTCAACCTCTACTTGAAGGATTTAGTGAAGAATTGTTTTCAAAGAATGGGACGGATGACAGTAGGAGGAAGAAAAATAAAATGTATAAGATTTTCTGATGATAAGGGATTGTTAGCAGAAGAGGAGATGATACTAAGGGATATGCAACTGGAGCTAAATGATATTTGTGAGCAGTATGGGATGAAGATAAATGCAAACAAGACGAAGACCATGGTTTTTGGAAGAAAAATAAAAAGGTAAACTTGTGATTTCTAAATGAGGCAGTAGAGCAAGTGGACAGCGGGTGTACTATAAGTAGAGCTGTGCACACAGCAACATTCAGCCTGCCTGACCTGCTTGGACTGGTGAACAGGCAAGGGCGTATTTAACCCAACAGTAGAAGCAAAGTTTATATGTTGTATTGTGAGCCGGGTTCCACGTGAGCTTGCTCCTAGGATGGCAGGCTCTTATCGTTCCTCTTCTGTTTTGTTTTACGTGTAGTTAGCTTTCACAGTCAGTACTGGATTCAATAAATATAAAAGTTGTAACTAAGATAACTATTAACTTTTTATTTTATTGCTAATTTCAAAGTTTATTTCTCGTAAAAATTCAATTATTGAAATAGGTCTAAATAAATGCTGTTGTCCACACCTGTGGAGTAACGGTTACCGCGTCTGGCCGCGAAACCAGGTGGCCCGGATTCGAATCCCGGTCGGGGCAAGTTATCTGGTTGAGAATTTTTCCGGGGTTTTCCCTCAGCCCCATATGAACAAATGCTGGGTAACACTCGGTGCTGGACCCCGGATTCATTTCACCGACATCACTTTCATCTCATTCAGACGCTAAATAACCTGAGATGTGGATACAGTGCAGTAAAATAACCCACTAAAGAAATAAATAAAGGAGAAAAAATATATCTAATAGGGCCTATCCTAACTTTAAGAATCCTTCCTCTTCCACAGTAGAAAATGGTCTCAAGTCTTTCGTGTACATTTCCACACACCTATCCACTAAAAAATCTTTATCAGTTTTCAAAATATTTTACCCATCTTGAACATTTCTTTCCACTTTACATAATATATGACGCAGCATGCCTGAAGTATCTGTTTTCACTTTTAAAATCTTTCCATATGCACTGCATTTCACAGCAGCCTCTGGTTTTAGTGTATCTTTTTCATTTGCACAAGAGAATTTTTTCCAGGCTTCAGATCCACTCCTTTTTCCATTAACCAAAACATAGTCTCCTCTCCGCACCTTAACTTGTCTTGTACTGTTGAGAATCCATAACGTACAGTTAAACTACACACAGGCTTAGTAACAACCCACTCGGCTCGCTTGGGTCATACTACGCTTGGTATGAGAAGAAACGGTGGGCACAGCCAGGCAAGCTTGCGCTCGGCCTGTTGTTTGCATGGTCAAGAGCGGAATGCCAGACGTATTCTGAATGACATGGGGTAGCCAGGCTTGAAAGGGAAAACGCACAGCTCTAACTATAAGCAGTAACATTAGCTGCTGCCAGGAAGTCAAAAGAAGAATAACTATGGCAAAGGAAGCTTTTAATAGAAAAAGGAGCATCTTCTGCGGACTTCTGGAGAAAGAACTAACACTCTAGTGAAGTGCTTTGTGTGTAATGTGGCATTGTATGGGGCAGAAACATGGACAATAGGACGAAGTGAAGAGAAGCGACAATTTGAAATGTGGATATGGAGAAAAATGGAACGTGTGAAGTGGACAGATAGAATGAGAAATGAAGCTATGTTAGAAAGAGTGGGTGAAGAAAGAATGATGATGAAACTGCTCATTTAGAGAAAAAGGAATTGGTTGGGTCACTGGCTGAGAAGAAACTGGATACTGAAGGATGCATTGGAAAGAATGATGAACGGGTGAAGAGTTCGGGGCAGAAGAAGGCATCAGATGATAGACATCATTAAGATATATGGATCATATTCGGAGTTTAAGACGAAGGCAGAAAATAGGAAAGATTGGAGAATGCTTGGTTAACCTTGCAGGGTATGCGCAAAGCTATCTCTTAAGGATGTATATAAGTCTCCCACATACCTATAACGCGTCCTCAGTGACAGATTTTGAGCCATTTTTACTATTAGTTTACTTAATCTTGCTGAAGAGTTGACTCTAAATTTGTATTCGCTACTGAATTGATTACTCCACGTCGCTGAATTTGGTTTATTTGTTTTTTTAGTATGACTTTTTATTATATTTCCGTGGAAAAGAAGTAATACACAAAGACTAGCTCCTTTCCTACAGTCCGCCACTGGGTGTATCGTGTTTACTTTTCAGCATAATGTCGCTCGTGTTCTGTTTCATATAGGAGGCTTGGAGCGCTTTACATTTTCTGGCCATTTCTAAGAATGCAGGTACCTGTTCATATGGTTTTGCTTGCATCCCAGGGCTTTGAAGCATCCTATATGACGAGCTCTTGAAGCAATGCCTGTCCGAGGAATGTTATATTAGCATATGCAGATGACACCATGCTGTCAGATCTGTAAGCACATATGTGTTAGTCCCAACAACCAATGCATCAGTAGGCACACAGTATCAATTGGTACATGAAAACATGCTCAGTTAAACCCATAGGAATGTTCATGTTTAGAGGAAGGAAAATATATACTGTATACCCACTGTATCCTCATGAGTTGAAATGATGTAATATTAATGGATAAAATACACTACCTATGAGTTATTTTAATAGGAAACTCACAATCACATCTTGACTTGCTCATAGTCAACGCTAGTAAATTGTTAATATACCTTCATATTACGAACAGACCGATCTGATGATTAATTTCAACAGTTTTCAGAATTATATACACTGCTCCGTCGATTTAGTAGAATGCATTTGAATCTAAATAAAGTAGCAAAACAGTACAACGTGGTCTGTTGTGACGAGAATCCAAGCCTCCGCATACGGTAAGGCATTATGTCACAAACACGTTCACGTCTGAGTATTTGTGACAAAGTAAATATTATTGAACGCATTGAAAACGGCAAAAATGTTAAGGATATTGCTGGAGAGAGTAAGGTAATATTTGAGCCGTTCAGAGCAAAAGTGGTGTAAGTCAAAATTGGGTAATGAGGGTTAAACATTCTGTAAAATACAGCGCAAAGTAGCAATTAATATTCAATTTACTTAAACTATTAGTAGCCAGTGAATAGCGCGAAGGACATATTAATTGCTACTTTGCGCTGTATTTTACAGAATTTTTACTTTAAACCTCATTACCCAATTTTGACTTATACCACTTCTGCTCTGAATGGCTCATTTGTTTGTTTAGCCAACTGTCCGAAGACAGGTCTGAACCTCGGAAGTGATACCAACAAGGCATCACTTATTTTTATTATTTTCTTTATTTATTTAGTATTTTATTTATTCATTCATTCATTCATTCATTCATTCATTCATTCATTCATTCATTCATACTTCCCTTCCTTCATAACCTTACTCACTCACTCACTCACTCACTCACTCACTCACTCACTCCTTTCTTTACTCATTTATTAGTTTACTTATTTATATTTATTTATTTATTCATTCATTTATTCATATATTAATTCGTTCATTTATTAATATATTTTCTTGATATATTTTTTGTCTAGGAAATAAAATTAATTTGTATTAACGTATCAGATTCGCTTTTTATAACAAATTAACAACCTTAAGATAGCCATTGCCGTATGATCGATTTTTCACTGTCTATAATATTCCTTGACTTTCTTGTTCTACCTAAGTGGTATTCAACCCTTTTTGCTAGCTTACCCCCAAAATTAATTTGTACCACCAAACCGCATTGCAATTACATAAGAATTAGTAACAAAAGACTATAAGTGATGTAAAAAAGAAGGTAAAGGTATCCCCGTAACATGCCATGAAGGCACTTGGGGGGGGGGGGAGGGCATGTTGGTAGCGCCCAATGCTTTCCATGTCCTCGGCACTAGAATGAGTTGGTGTGGTCGGCACCACGCTCTGACCGCCTTTTACCCCCGGGAAAGACCTGGTACTCAATTTTATAGGAGGCTGAGTGAACCTTGGAGCCGTTCTGAAAGTTCGGCAACGAGGAAAAAATCCTGTCACCACCTGGGATCGAACCCCGGACCTTCCAGTCCGTAGCCAGTTGCTCTACCAACTGAGCCGCTCTATGAGTGATGTACTAAAAATAAATTATTATTATTATTATTATTATTATTATTATTATTATTTATACAGCAGTTATTTATGCAATAATAATAGCAATTATTTACATAAAATGGTATTCAAGCAAGGAAAAACAAGAGTTGATATTGCAAAAGAAACTATAATGTAATGCAATAATTATCGACAAGAATAATAAAATAAATATATCAGCATTTTTACATACGTAATCAGTGGGATGCGTGCCCTTGAGATAACCCCGCGTATTTCTGGGGATACGCGTACCATAGATTGAACACCACTGCTCTACCAAAAGATGACGCTTGCCGACTGCAGGGGACTTGCTCCGCGTGTTATATCTAAGTAGGTGAACATTGACTCCCTACTAAATCGATAGAGCAGTGTATCTTGCGGCATGCTATACCAATATCGAATATTATCAATACGAATAAGGCCTAGCTGCTTTATTAGAAACTTGGCTTTATGAGGGAATGAGAATTTGTTTACAACTGTAGTCCTTTTCAATAATATGTATTTCTGAGCACAAGTTGGAACAGTAAAGGTCTCTGACTGGAAAACCGGGAAACTGTGCAATATTTCTCAAGATTAAGGATAATGTTTGTTTTTGGAGGTGCACTGTATAGCAATGGCCAAGGAAGCTTTTAATAGGAAAAGAGCATCTTCTGCGGACCTCTGGAAAAGGACTAAGGAAGAGACTAGTGAAGTGCTTTGTATGGAGCAGAAACATGGACATTACGAAGAAGTGAAGAGAAGCGAATAGAAGTATTTTAAACGTGGATGTGTAGAAGAATGGAACGTGTGAAGTGAACAGACAGAATAAGAAATGATGCTGTGTTGGAAAGAGTGGGTGAAGAAAGAATGATGCTGAAACTGATAAAGAAGAGGAAAAAGGAATTGGTTGGGCCACTGGATAAGAAGAAACTGCCTACTGAAGGATGCACTGGAAGGAATGGTGAACGGGAGAAGAAGATATCAGGTGATAGACGATATTAAGATATATGGATCATATGAGGAGACAAAGAGGAAAGCAGAAAATAGGAAAGACTGGAGAAAGCTGGGTTTATAGTAAAAGACCTACCCTTTGGCAGAACACCATGAATGAATGAATGAATGAATGAATGAATGAATGAATATATCAGCTCCGGGCTCGTCTCTATCGAGCAGCCATCTGTAAACCAGATTAGATTGTTCTGAGCATATTCCGGTATCTGTGTGTGAAGCCAGTCCATGCGAGAGGCAATTTAAAACTCGAACGATCTGTCGAAACAGTACATTTTTTATGAGATCTGATCTCATGTCCAATATTGAGTTTTTCCATAACGGCATCCGTTAAAAGTGTGTGGATAGAGTAATAGCGGCTCCACTTATCTGTATAAAATAATCGATAGCTCTTAGTCTTGCCTCCGCTTTGAACAATATATCCAGCAGTGGAAGTTCCACAACTATTTTATGCTACAACTGTAGTATTCCTTTTATAAAAGTTCCCGTAATATTAGCTGTGGAAGTCGTTACTAGTCCATTTTGCCCTTTTTTTTTGTGAAACTCTTACATAAATTCAAATAAATAATACTTCCTCTCATGTTACATTTTTATACTTCCTCTGCAATTCTTTCAGCATTCGATAGCCAAACACCAGATGTGATTCATGATTTCATGGATTAGGGTCAAATGGTGCTATTATGATACAAAAATCAATCTTTCACTATAATTTTCTTATCAAAGCATATACAAACTTGAAACAAAAATAAAGTTATGTAGCCTACTACTTTAGACATATATGAAGGATTTGGAGTTAAATTTAGTGTTTATTTGTAATAATGGATAAAATTAAAACAAAACCAGTTTATCATAATAGCCTTCTGTATGGGCTATTGTGATACAGCTATAGGGCTATTCTGATACAGTATTATAAATGTAGCCATATTGTACAGAGCAATGAATTAAGACTATTGTGATACACACAGATGCTTGATGTATCACCTGTAAAAGTTTGAATGAAATAACATTAATTAGACTAAAATTTAGCAACTTTTGTAATAATTTCCTGTGTGTAAGGAAATAGATTGAGACAATTATGACACAGTTTGTATTGTTAAAATAAATTAAGGGAGGGATGGAGAAAGAAAGGGAGGGAGAGTGGAAGGAAGGGAGTGAGTGGGAAAGAAAGGAAAGGAGAAAGAGAGGGAGGAACAGAGAAAGGAAGGGAGGAAGGGAAGGAGAATAAAGGGTGGGAGTGGAAAAGAAAGGAAGGGAGAAAGAGAGAGAGGAAGGGAGGGAGAAATAAAGGGAGTCAGTGGGAAAGAAAGAAAGGGAGAAAGAGAGAGAGGAAGGGAGGGAGAAATAAAGAAAGGGAGTGGGAAAGAAATGAAGGGGGAAAGAGACGGAGGAAGGGAGAAAGAAAGGGAGGAAGGGAGGGAGAAATAAAGGAAGTGGGAAAGAAAGGAAGAGAGAAAGAAAGGGAGAAAGGGAGGGAGAAATAAAGGAAGGGAGTGGGAAAGAAAGGAAGAGACAAAGAGAAGGAGGAAGGGAGAAAGAAAGGGAGAAATAAAGGAAAGGAGTGGGAAAGAAAAAAAGAGAGAAAGAGAGGGGCGAAGGGAGACAGAAAGGGAGGAAGGGAAGGAGAAATAAAGGGAATGGGAAAGAAAGGAAGAAAGAAAGAAAGAAAGGGAGGAAGGGAGAAATAAAGGGAGGAAGGAAGAAATAAAGAGTGGGAGGAAGAAAAAAGGGAGGGAGAAATAAAAAGAGGAAGGGAGAAATAAAGGGAGGAAGGGAGAAATAAAGGGAGGGAAGGAGAAATAAAGGGAGGAAGGGAGAAATAAAGGGAGAAAGGCAGAAATAAAGGGAGGGAGGGAGAAATAAAGGGAGGAAGGGAGAAATAAAGGGAGGGAGGGAGAAATAAAGGAAGGGAGTGGGAAAGAAATGAAGGGAGAAAGAGACGGAGGAAGGGAGGGAGGGAGAAATAAAGGAAGTGGGAAAGTGAGGAAGGGAGAAAGAAAGGGAGGAAGGGAGAATGGGAGGGAGAAATAAAGGAAGGGATTGGGAAAGAAAGGAAGAGAGAAAGAAAGGGAGGAAGGGAGAAATAAAGGTAGGGAGTGGGAAAGAAAGAAAGGAAGGGAGAAAGAGATGGAGGAAGGGAGAAAGAAAGGGAGGAAGGGAGGGAGAAATAAAGGGAGTGGGAAGGAAAGGAAGAGAGAAAGAGAGGGAGGAAGGGAGAATTAAAGGAAGGGAGTGGGAAAGAAAGGAAGAGGGAAAGAGGTGGAGAAAGGGAGGAAGGGAGGGAGAAATAAAGGGAGTGGGAAAGAAAGGGAGGAGGGGAGAAATAAAGGAAGGAGTGGGAAAGAAATGAAGGGAGAAAGAGAGGGAGGAAGGGAGGGAGGGAGTAATAAAGGGAGTGGGAAAGAAAGGGATACAGAAAGAGACGGATGAAGGGAGAAAGAAAGGAAGAAACGGAGAAAGAGAGGAAGGAAGGGAGTGGGAAAGAAAGGAAGGGAGAAAGAGAGGGAGGAAGGGAGGGAGAAATAAAGTAAGGGAGGCAGAAAGAGACGGAGGAAGGGAGAAAGAAAGGAAGAAACGGAGAAAGAGAGGAAGGGAGGGAGTGGGAAATAAAGGAAGGGACAAAGAGAGGGAGGAATAAAGGAAGAGAGGGAGAAATAAAGGGAGTGAGTGGGAAAGAAAGGAAGGGAAAAAAGAGTTAGGGAGTGAGATAGGTATAATTAGAAAGTGGTTATATGACTTAGATAGAAAGAAATATCATGAAATTAATTTAGGCGCAGAAACATCTCACAAGTTTATAGTTGTCTGTATATCTTGTGCAAAAAATTAGTCTATTTACAATATGAAGTTGCTGTAGGGGAAAAGTGTAATCTGTAGGCACTTCAGGTACTGCCAAGACCTCCATATCGGAGACTGGTAGTCTACTGGCTTTTTATGGGATATGAAATCTTAATGATATCGTACGTCGAGGATACTGTGAATTGAGCGTAACGAGCGTCCTGTTTCACTCTTTGGGAAGTAAGAGCAACATATAGCTGCAAAAAACGAGTTTCGTTATATCTAAATTATTTACCACCTTCATAAAATCGTAAAGATCTTGTGTAGGTTTAGAGCAGTACAAAACGGTAAAGAATTCACGAATGAGTTTCGCAATATAAGAATACAAACAAATGACGAAAGTAAATGTTAATTTGTTCAGATTATTGGCAGGAAAAATACTATTACTTTCATTGTGTAATGTTGACATCTACCATTAATTTCAATTCAAAATGAACACAACGAGTGACGTCCTTAATTTTACAGTATATAAATAAATAATCAATATACAGTTCGTAATAATGAACTTACCCGAAAGTTTGTGCATTCCATAATTTTTAATATGAGCTTCGTTGAAATGTGGTTTAATATTGAAATGACGAGTAAAAATAAATTGGATGGGACACAGTAAACAAGCAATTTATTATTTCGTCTTCAACAACAAAATAATCATATTCCCATTTCCTTTGGAAGTAGTATTTCTTCACGGGTTTAGATTTTGCCATGTTCCAGTTCTCTTTAAACTGCAGTACGCATATTGTGTATTTATTTAGTTATTTATTTTTATTTATGTATTTATTTATCTAGTTGGAGTGCGTTACAATGTTGAATGACAGCATTGACATCCGGTCATAGAGCTATCACTCACTTATCAACGTACAATTTATTCATCGCCTATTAATAGTAAAACCAGTTAAGACCAGTAATACAAGTTTTGTAAAAACAGGAATTAGAACTTTATTAATGCACGAAAAATCATAATAAATTGTTCAAATAAAGTAATTGGTTTGTTGACTGCATGCAACATTTCAGACTTATTTCATTTTAGTGGAATACAGAGCACGGAAAGATAAGTCGGGGACTGTAGTTAACTTATTTTACACAAAAAATGGACATAATCGGCTTTACTAGTAATAGGACGATATATACATAGGTAGACCTTCTTACATTATATGTACACATAGGCCTACATTTTTAAATTTATTTTACATATCTTTTAATTTATTTATTTCCCTCATTCATTTTTCTCTTAGTTTCTAAAGGTATGTTCCTAAGGATTTTATTATGTGTTCATTTGTAATTCTTGATAGAATATTGTATATCTGCCGCCGCGAGAATGAATGTTAATGCAGCCAAGCGTAACTAGAATGCCATGACCGCACTGGTAGAAAAGGTGGGTGGGGTAAGAAAGGGGAGTAAAACTGTAGCTCTGAGGAGCTACAGTTCTGCAGGTCTGACCTAGAACTATGAATTCTTTTTATTGCTCAGTATTTCATCCTCTTTTTGAAACCACAAAGAACAAAAACATGAAAAATCCGACTTTAGGTCCCTTTTCCTGCAACTAGTCACATATGGGTTTTCTATTCATTCAAGTGTACCCTATCGTCCCTTTCAATCCACAGTATTATTTCATTTGCACTCTGTATATATATATATATATATATATATATATATATATATATTACAATAATTTAAGAGAAATTAATTTTTAAATCACTTTTCTGATTCACCTACAACAGGCCTGCAGAACTGTAGCTCCTGAGAGCGACTGCTTTCCTTCCCTTTCTTACCCCACCCACGGCGGTCACGGCGTTCTATAATCTTTTCGCTGTAAGAAAAATCCTAATACAAACAAAAGCACGTGACTGAAGTGAGGCTTCATTGGCTGCTGTTTGGCGCCATAGATTCTCAGTAGGTGTTCCCGCCTACTGTTGTACATTCTGTTTCATATTAAACCTTTCTCGTTACTCATCATGTAAGCCTAACCTCACTACTATGCATTCGTTTGCCTAGGAAACATTTACTTTATAATTACTGTAATTAAAACTCACACAACTTATTATATACATTTAAGACTATTTGTTTTTCTTCGCTTTTGAGAGGGTTTGTACTTTTATGTTTAATAACCTCACACACCGAAGATGTAGAAGCCATATTTCAGTATCACGTGCTTACGTGAACAACTACGAGCTCAAGTGACGCCAGCTTGTTACACGAACAGACTACCTCGGTATTACTGTTTGTATTCATCCGCGTCCATAGTACATAACAAAATATAAAAGTAGCTTTTCTTTTACATAATCGTTTTACATATGAGTGAACTTACATGTTTCATTGTATTTAACAACTAGAATTCAGTTTTTTATTTGCAAATAATACAAGATGATAGTTTCCAAATACGGACTATATTTTCCTGCGTCGTGTGAGTGTCTCGACTGGGAGCCAATCACGGGTATAACAGCCACGTGCTTGTGTTTACATTAGGAGTTTTCTTACAGCGAAAACAGTATAGTTACGCTCGACTGCATCAACATTCATTCTCGCGGCGGAAGTCGATCATCCCCAATAGAAGTGAAGTGAGGCTGACGTCATATTTCCCCTACTAGCGAGTTCTACAGGCCTGACCTACAAACTCACATATACAAGGTATCATTTCTTAGACATCGATAATATACATTATGATGTAGTAAGTATAATTATATTTCATATGAATCATTCTTGAATGAATTGACTCTTAGATTATAAATGTGAACAAATTGAATACGATAGTTAAGGAGGAATTGCTTTACAGAAACAAAATGACGAACGCACTGAGAGGAAATGAAGTGCGTCTGATGGATCAGGGATGTTTTGTTCATAATCTGTGTACTGAGTAGTGTTCTAATGCGGAGAAACACAATAAAGTCATTCAACTACAGAGTTTGTCCGTTGTGGCACGTTAAAGTAGAAGGAAGGGGAGCTTAGAAAATGAGTCGGTAGTATGCGTCTGCAGTGTAAATTTGTGCGTAGTTTCAAACTCTGGCCAAAATGGTGAAACGGGATACTGTCAATATAATCCCTGCAACATTCTGAACATTGTAGCATTAAAGTTGGGGAGAGGATATTAAAGAAAAATTGCTCCGGTCTAAAGCTGTGTTTCTCAACCGCCGTGCCGCGATGCGGGTCCTGGCATCAATTATACTGGGCCGTGAGATAATAATAATAATAATAATAATAATAATAATAATATTATTATTATTATTATTATTATTATTATTATTATTATTTATTTATTTATTTATTTATAGACAGTGGATGCGGGATGACTTATCGTTGAATGTAGGTGCACATTTACTATATGTTACATTTCTTTTTTCATTCAGACCATTCGCTGAACAGGTTTTAAACGTAAACAGACGATGTCAACATGCTACTGTAGCTCTGTATAGTCAGAAGGAAAATAAAAATAACGTACTGTTGTACATACCTTGCAAGATCAGTCCTCGTCGTCATTGATGCAATTACCAGCGTTGCAGTAAACGACGATATATTCTCGTAAGTTGTCGAAGCTGAATCGTCTTCGCCTATCGCTTAAACAATTTTTGTATCGAGAGAATTTCTGAAGAAAACATCTAAAATGAGTATCACTCAATTTCTTTAGAGGAATATTTGCACTGAGCATCATGTTGCACGTGTCGTTTAGACCCGCACAACTAAATGATGATAACGATGATGATGATGATGATGATGATGATGTTGATGTAGATATAGATGTAGATGGTTCCTCAGATTTCAATTCAATGCATTTCCTGTGCGATGTACTGTTGCAATGTTCCTCTATAGCCTGAGTTGTTCTGGTTTTTATATCAATTTTACATACGTACATTACACATGATATTGTCTTCGTTAATACATAAAATGTCACTCCCATACTTCTTAATTGCACTTCGTATCTCTGACCGAATTGAACGTTTTTCCTTCGACATTATGAATGGATCAGCACAACATTATTTAACGCATACTAAATACTTGAGCAGGATAACACAACTGCATACATTGCCCTGGAATATGACTATAAACGGACCGGGGTTCCTTCGTTCTGTACGTTGCTGTACTCGCCAGGTACACAAAAGACGAACGACAGGGCACGTGCCATATACTCTGATACGAAACAACTTAAGTCATCCCGCATACACTGTCTGTTTATTTATTTATTCTGGCGAAGTTAAGGCCACCAGGCCTTCTCTTCCATTTAGCCAGAAACAAAAGAAGCTGATACAATTTTACAGACTAATATTTAAAGAACACTAATACATAATTTATACAGTCATATAAGCACAAATTGAGTAAATTAATGCAAACATACTAAATAATAATTACAAAATAATATAAGGCTAGAAGTTACACTCAATGAATATGCAAGCGGTAAGTGAACCAATATTACAAATTACAAGAATAACAAATTCAAATGCAAATTATAACTATACAACACTGAGGAAAATTATATATATATATATATATATATATATATATATATATATATATATATATATATATATAGACACACACACACACAAAAGAGAATTAAACATGAGTACTGGTCACGTGCTTAAACAATATATAAATTGCAATATCATTCCACAGTTCCTAAAGGAGCTGGATAGGGAGTTCCAGAAACGAATTGCTGATACTGTGAAAGAGGAAGAATAGTGAGCTGTTTTATGGCAAGGCACACATAATAAAGGGTCATTTTTAGAACGAGTACCCAGGCTGTGATAAGAGCATAAGAAATTAAAACGTACCGAGAGATAGTTAGGCGAAGAAGTATTGATGATGCTATATAGGAAAATTAGTGAATGGACATATCTTCGGTCCTGTAATCTTACCCATTGGAGCGTTTCAAGGGAAGGTGTAATGTGGTCGTATTTGTGGATGTTGCAAATGAAACTTATGCAGGCATTATGAACGCGCTGATACTCCTGGAATTTGTAATTTTACTTTTCTAAGCATTTTTCACAAATAAATATTTTATAGTGGAAATATCCTTAGGAGAATAATTTTCATGAGTGTGTCAAAAAGCGCAGATCCAGATCTTTTCTATACACTACTAATTCCACAATTTCGAAAATTTGGCCGACATCTACGGCTGACCACTAGGATCCAGAATACAAAGCAGAGGTTAAATTAAAAATAAAATACAATATGATTTGCGGAGAGAATACAGAACAATGATAAATTTAAAAATAAAGTACAATTTTATTTCGGAGAAACATGAGATGAAAGTACAATGAAGAGTAATGAAATTAAGTAAAAAAAAATATTACGTAGTGTTATACAAGTGATTGTGGAAAATGCATAATGAATCTCTCAATACCATTAGACATATTTTGTTAATGTCCTCATTAGAAAATTTAAGACAAAGGAGAATGGTTTTGGTGAACTTAAATGAAGTTCCCCTAGCGCCAAAAAGAAGTCCTTTCACTTCCCATGTATTAATATGCATTTTGTATCTCTCACTGAAGTGAGGAATACATGGATTGTAAATTACATGACATTCTAAAACTAAGGTTGTACCATTTTTCGTTGGTATGAAATCTCCTGATTCGCTTTTGTATTTAAAAATTCATACATCCAATAACTGTTCTTCTAATAGTTGTAACTGTCCTATTCTAAATTAATCTCCTCAAGTTAAATATATCGAGAAATAATAATCGACCAACATTTACTTTGAGATAAACATGTTCTTTTCCTGTGCAATAGATTAAGAAAAATTACTCACTATTTTGTCATCCTACGAAATTACTTGACTGTCCATGCTTCACGACTGATTTACCTCGCATTAGTACAAGCTATATTACAACGGTATTATAGGATGGGGTAGTGCTTATAGTACCTCCCTCATGCCAATAACTCTGTTGCAGAAAAGAATAATAAAAATATGCCTTAATAAACCTCTTGATTATCCTTCAGAGCTGCTGTATTCAGAATTTAAAGTATTTGACTTCTATCAAATTTATAACACTGCATTATTGAATTTCGTACATAAAAACCGAAATATATTTAATATTATATTCACATAAATATAAAATCAAAAGATCAGACAATACATTCTTGACAGTACCGAAATGTAGCACAACTGTAGCATATAATCACAGTAGCGACTTCGGTCCAAGGTTTTATAACATGATAATAGATAAATTCCAAACATACAATTTGCTAATGCTCTTTATTTCAAAAATCGATTAAAAATTGCTGTTTAGAGAGAACATTTAAAGTTCAATTATTGTGATATCTGTGCTTTTTCCTCTTCCTTTTTCTTTACTTTTAATCTCTTATTCAATAAAATATCTTAACATTATGTGGAATGCCCCCTGAGCATTAGTATGTAACTTACTCTTTTTGGGGGTACTGGAATGTTTTTACACAAAAAAGCAATAAATTATTATTAGGCCTGTTATTATTATTATTATTATTATTATTATTATTATTATTATTATTATTATTATTATTATTATTATTATAGCAATCAGATTTCTTTTTTACTTTCCCACCACATATCTTCGCGAAACTGCATTTTATGCCATTACCGTGATTAAAACGAAATAAAGGAATCATTTCAATAACTTGTAATAATTCATAATTATTGTTTGGTGATGTGCTGCGTTTTTAAATCCATAATATTAATTGAGGAGTTGTATGCAATACGGGCCCATACCGTCATGGGCTCTTTTCTTTTTCGGGGATATTGCTTTTTCTGGGTGTGTATAGTTACATTGTTATACCTGCAAAGTTTCATTGCGATATCTCGATTTATGAATGTGTGACAATCATTTTGAAATCAGTTGTTGTAGGAGAAACAAGCCATTACGAGTACGAACTGCATTCGTGTTATTGTTTAAGTTATTTGAAGATGTCTAAGATACCTGTTAGTTATCGAACTAAGAAACGCAAGAGACAGTCAAGAAGAGATCGTGCTGCGAAGAAGATTAAAATAAATTCTGGCGAAAGTTATACATCTGTTACTGGTGAAGCTATTTCTAGCAAACAGTTTCTTCCAGTTACACAATGTTGTAAAAATAAAATATGTTTTGAAAAATGTACAGTAACAAAACAAGAAGAATTAAACAACAAATACTTGAAGAAAAATGAGTGACATGAATATTGACACTAGGTTATTGGGAAGCCAGCCTGTGAAACTGAACTCAGCAAAACAAAAAGATGTGCGCAGCTTATTTAAATTCCTGGAACCAAATTATGTTGCTTGGTACGAAGAAGTTTTCCTGGAAACCAGAATTGAAAATGCACAAGAAGCTAGTGATGATGAACTAAATCTGAATGATTAACTTCACTTAGTGTTAAGGAAAAATCATTTTTGTTTCAAATTTCATACAAAGTGTTTTATGTCTACATTTTGTTAAAATCTGTTTAAGATAATAATTTTTGTGTTCTGTTTACTCTTAAGTTGTATTATTGTATTACCACACTGCGTTACATAACAATATAACTAGAGCTAGAATTTGTATGTAGTAAAAGCTAATATTTTTGGTTGGTATAGTTTATAAATATGCAAGCCATGTCCTCCACTCCTTATACTTGCCATTCTTGCTATTCAGTACTTCCATTAGTTAGCGCAAGGGTCTTTAATGCTCTTAACCACCACTTATAAAACACCGGGGGATTTAAAAGCTGCATTGTCTAGCCCTTGTGACTTTTCTTGTATTTCGAACCTTGTCAACCAGGCTTAAAACCTTCTTAACCGGCATCACATCGACTCAACTATACTCAGTGTCATTCTTAACTCTTACTACATATAAATCCTAGCTCTAAACATAACACTTCTATGTAAAACAAAAGGATCATGAACAGCTTTTCTCTCTAAAAAGGGCCCATATAAGCATCACTTTGAACATCAATATGTGTATGAAAACTAAAGAAAAACTTAATTTCTACTTAGCATTTGATATAATAAACATGAAGGAGCATTTTTTGTATAATGTTGCACAAGTAAAAAAGCAATACAGTAAAACCTCGATTATGCGTCACCCTATTAACCGATTGGTGGATTATCCTACTGCCTTTCTCGCTCGTAGAAAAAAAATGTGAAGTACTGTACATTATATTAGTACGATTTTTTTCTACGGAGTGTTGTTTTATAAACCTTTATCCTTACGAGTTATGGCCTACTCTTCGAGTGGCCGTACTGTTTAACATCTAGGCAAAATGTCTTCTATAAGTTTCAAAAGAAAACATGTTGTACTACGGAAAAAAGTGCAAGTAATTGAGTGGTTTTGGAAAAGAGAAAATGTGGTTCATCTCACATCACAATACAAGATAGGACTTACAACTGGGCGCGATTTAGGCTAATGAAAAATAAAATATCAACTGTAAAAAATTTGTAAATCTACAACATGAGACCTCTACTATTTCTATCTTTCCGCAGACAGTCGTCATAAGCAGTTTTCTTGGCCATTAAAAACCCGTCGTTGAAAACCAGACATAAGTACGAGTACAATAAATAAAGTTTTAATAACTGACTTATCGGAAAATCAAACATGAATTGTAAAAAAGAACAGACTTAAATTATTGAATTTCTGATCCACTACCTATCGTATTGAAAGAAAAGACCATGGAGGAAATTACGAAAATATTATGTACTTGGTTTAATGAAAACTTTTTATGGTACGGATTATCCGATTTTTTCGATTAACGATCAGTCCATCCCCTTCATTACCACGGATAATAGAGGTTCTACTGTAAATAAAACGTTATGAATAGTTGAATTCTTTATTCCTGTTTTTCTTAAAATATGGTTTTCTGTCATAGGACCCTATTACAGAGAAGTCCTCAATTAGTTTGGGACTAGTTTTTAGAACTGAGATACGAGTATTCATACATTTTTACACAAAATTACATACATTGCATATAAAACATTTTCTCACGTAGGTGTGATAAACAGAGATAGGAAATTTTAAGCTGTGCGAGCTCCGACTATATCTCTACCGAATGAGGTGTAGTTGCGCAGCTCTCAATGTCAGTGAACCGAAACGACAAACATGTATTGCCGGGTGGTAACTAAACTGGTGCTCCAATTGTCCACGGTCTTAGAACAAGATAAGAATAAACTAATAATATATCTATCTAATATACAGCTAACACAATTTCCTTACATATCTATTTGATTTTAAAAAAGTTTTCAGTGTCTGTAATTTTATGTGCAGTAGGGACAGAAGAAACTTCCAAGGATCTTTTAATGGAGTATGTTGTAAATTATCTATGCTAGGGATGAATTTCTTCCTCATAGCCAAATTTTATACAGTGTAATATTTCCTTTGTCATGATTAGGTACCGGATTTGTATGTAATTATATATTATGTTCCTTTCCACCTAACCGTATATAAATAGCAAATCTAGGCGAATCTTGTAATTACCGTTAATATATTAAAATTTGATACTACATATTTTTACATATTTGCTCCTCATTACATATTATGGCTTGGTATTACATAAATCTACACATTTAGGGGTTTTATTCATTTTTACTTCTCTAAAAGGTATACAATTTGAAATACACAGATTTAAAAAGCCTCTTTACCTACGCAAGAAAAGACATATTTCGGGATGAAACATAACATTCTTATTTCCAGGAAGTAAAAGAGGCACTCACCCCATACCGCCCACTATAAATATGAGTGAACAAAAGGCAATCTTTCTCATACAACTACCTTGTATTGTAAAAATCCCTCAGAAAGTATCGTTGCCTTCATGCGGTGAAGTGGGAGGAGAACGACATGATTTGTCTCGAACTATAATTGTTCTGCACACGTCTTAACAAGCCGTTTCCATACAATTTGCAACCTTACACACCCTCTTCTTCCTAATCCTTCCAGGGAAAACCCGTGTCAAGTCTGGCATGAGCCGCAATAAATTAGTCGACTTTTGAAAAGAAGCTGAAGTAAAGGAACAAACTGAAAAGATGTTGAAAGATGAAAATAAATAGCTTTTCAGGTTATTGCTTGACCTCTTTACTTTAAATTTAGTGGATCTATACGAAAATGGGATTTCCCGAACAATTATTAAGTATGGTTCTCAGTACCGTTCGGAATGAGACAGGAATGTCACTTTTCAAACAATAGTTTGTAAATGCCTATAGTTTGAAATTTTAGTAGGTACTTTGTTTCTTAGAGGGAGCAGCTAAAATGCACATGTCGCTCATCTAGTTTTAGTAATTACAATATAAAGTGCAAGTGAGTTTATCTACTGCTTTTAACTAACTAAATTGGCCCCTGTATCTTCAAACCTAACGACAAATCATGGATTGCGATGGACGAAGATTTCACTATAGATGGAAAAATAGTAATGTGTCAAGTGTGCGGTAAAAAAGTCCGGTGCTCTATGAAATCACAACTGGAGAGTCTTACCTATCCTACAGTATATCTGGGAGATATTGATATTAAATATTTTCATGATTTTACATATTTTGTTACATGTTCAGCTTATTTTCCTTACATAAATATGTACATATTTCACACCTTGATATTACATAAAAATCCGGTTTCTAGTCATGATTAACCCAAAAGCATAGAAAATAGAAATATTTTATGATCCCTCCCTACAAAATGTACGTTATCCAGTCACCTTCAAGTCACCACATACTTTCTCACTATAAAACGGAAGGTCGCGGATTTCATTTCCAATCAAGTCCCAAATTTTTCCCATTCGCCTCTTCGTATCGGCCGCACTACATCTCTGGGGTTTACTTTGCTTCTAACAGAATTGGGTATAAAACTGACCCTTGGGGCGACTAGCACGTAGGACTGACATTCCACTGCTACTCAGTACCGATTTTCTCGTGACGTTGGCGCCTTAAAACATCCCTAAAGGTCTTTTGGAGCCTGTAATGGGATGGACTTTCTTTCATATCTATTCTTTCTCTCCTGCTTCTCCCGGTATTCGGTGCATATACTGCGAGTTACTTCTTTACTGCTGATGGAGTCGACATGGTTATCGACTTACGGCATAGCTAAGACGTTAGGCGCGTTTTCCTGCTGATTCGGAGATACGAGCGGAGTGGGTTCGAAATCCCCTTGGGCTGATTATTTTGTTGCTTTTTACGAAGTTTTCCCCAAATATAAGGCGAATCTCAGGTAATCACATGGTGAATCCTAGGCCTCATCTCGTCAAATACCATCTCGCCATCACCAATTCCAACGACGCTAAATAACCTAGTCGTCAGTGTCGTTAAATAACAAAAAGAGGAACTATCGCTGAGGAGAAGAGAAGTAAAATAATGCCTTTTTTAAGTTTCCCCACATACATGTAGTTAATATTCTTCTCAATCATGTATTTTTATTGCCTTCTCTTCACAAAAGTAACCACGTTAAATTAGTTGTATGAAAAGCAGGGAGTGATGGTAGAGATTGTCTTTGTAATTGTTGTGGCCACGATCGTGTTATAAAACTATTCGCTGTCCTCCACTCCCACCCCTTCATGTTTTAACATAGATCTTGCGATTAGTTTTTCATATAAAATAAGACGAAGTTTATAATATCTTGGTTGCCTCTCGCAATTTCGAACATTGCAGAACACTATTTTAAACCGCTTAATGATCTAAGCACATACATATTTTTTTTATTGGGTTACTTTTCGACGCTGCATCAACATCTAAGTTATTTAGGGTCTGAATGATATGAAGGTGATAATGCCGGTGAAATGAGACCGAAAGTTACCCAGATAACTTGCCCCGACCGGGATTAGAACCCGGGCCACCTGGTTTCGCGGCCAGACGCGCTGACCGTTACTCCACAGGTTTGGACTCTAAGCACATAACTTGTGATTAGTTTTTCATATGAGGGGGTCAGAAGCAAAGGGGTATAAAAGCACTTAAGATATTTTTTAGAAAATGTGGTTGAAAATACTTAAGCTTTCGTAAATTCCGTGAAAATTTTTATTTCTATTTTAGTGTATGGTGTGGTTAAAAGATATATCATTTTGCCACTGAAATTTTAAATGTTTTAGCTTGCCCTGGATGCACTTAACCCATGTTCTTAGAAATGTCACTTAGAAATGTTGCTTCTGACCCCCTCATATGTAATTAATAAGACGAAGTTTATAATGTCTTGGTTTCCTCTCCCTTGTTTGAACATTGTAGAATACTAGTTGGTACTTTTAACATATGAGTTTTTAAATATATTTTATTTGATTTATTTATTTATACGTATATATTTCAGTCATCAAACAGCAACGACAGAGAGCAGACGTATCAAAGCAATGCTAAGTAGTGAGAAGTAATTACACAGCAAGAAGAGGAATGTACGGTGCTTGACCTGAGAGGTGAACTAGTGAGAAGAACTTAGAGGCATGGGGATCGACATTGAAGTATACAGATTAAGAATTGGAGCTTTCAACAGAAATAGAAGAAATACTGGGAGAAAACAAGAATGTGGTGGAGGCGAGGAATTAATATGGGGATTAGGAGTTATATTGGTAATTCTTTTAATAATCGGCGGAGTTGAACTGAACCCCGGTCCTCCAAAAAAATCAGTTAAACCATTTCAGACGTTAAACAGCGAATTGATCAAGGCTGAAATAAATGAGTTAAGGAACGAAATTAATGAAATTAATCAGACACTCAACGGTTTGGTGCCCCCATTGCAAGGTAACGAAGTTCTAGTTTTAATAGTTAAGCTACAGTAAATTAGAGTACCTAAAGGATTAATACGTAGGACGTCACTACCATGTATATGCTTTGACAACGGTATGTAAATGTAAGTATAGTTATGGTGAGTACCTGTATACAGCAATGTGAAGGTGCACCATTACTTGTATGATTTTTTTGATGACATTTAATATATATATATCATATATCATATCATATACGTATATATTTTTGAATGTTTAGTCATATTAATAACGAGAAAAATTATCTATACTCGTTACTATGCATAACTATGCAAGATATGTGCCTGACAACCTGGCATGCAGGCGCAGGGCGAGAAGGAACTAGAGATAAAAGCACAGTAGATATGTAAGGAAAGGGAAAGATTAGCAATCACAAAGAAAGCTTCGACTCTACAGAGATTCGGCAAACAGAACCGAACGTAAGGCCTCTTACCGGTTTTCAACGGACTCGGTTATTTTAGTTTACATGCTTCACTTCCACGTACTGCTGGGATGCCTATAGAGTAGGGCGAATTTTGTAGTATCTTGATATCCCCTCTCATGTTCGAACATTGCAAGACACTAGTGTAGTAGATATCCTGTTTCATGACCTAGGCATTAGAATCAGGTGGTATCGTCTGTACCACTCCCCGATGAGTGCACATCAAAAGCTCCATTTGACTTGCTTTCTAACATTTCTAAAAGCGCGCGTTGTATACCTATACATATTGTAAGCGCCAGCTCTGATCACACATAACTGATTGATGAGTCTAATGGACTTTCAAAACAACCACTCTATCAATTTAACTATGGTGCCATCTAGCGACTGCAAAAGAAGTTACGTTATAACCCTTATTGGAATTACATTGAGCAACTGCGCTTCCATCTAGCGGTCGTTACCAAAAAGTTCCTTCTGGAAAGTGTGGGCCATGGTGGTTGTTTTAATTGGACGGAGTTTCGCAATAATAGACCAACTAACAATTTGCACAAATCTGTTGATGGCAGGCTAATTTAACTCGGAAAAAAACAAGAATACGATATCTGAATTTTGTTGCTATTTATAAGCAAACATTCGTTTATTGCATAAAATTCATTTATTTATTTTGCTTTGAAATATTAATTCAACTGCTGAGCTCTTATTAAAAATCAGTCAGCATTTTTTTGGTTTTATTTGTGCTATTTTTGTAATAGTATGCATGTTATAATACTTCTTACATTAAATGTTTTATAAAATACAGATTTATTCCAATGGCCAATATCTCGAAACAGGTTTTTGGCGCTTGGATCACTGTTGCTAATCACCGTCCAATTTTATGTTGCCATTTCATAACATGGGAATTGCCAATGTAACATATATGTTACCAGGGACGCCAGTAGATATTCTACGTCCTCCTGGCGAAATACGAACGTAATACAGCAGATGGATCTTTGGCTGCGTAGTATCTTTATTGTTTAGTTCTACGGATGACCTGCTAACGTCTCCTACATTGAGTTACCCCTCTGGCCTAATTCTGTACAGTACCATAGGTGACTGTATTATGCTATGAACTGTCCTATTATGAGATTGAAACGAGTTTCATTAAAACAGTGATTAATATAGGTAACAATATCGTGATATATTAAAAGCTACGGTGTACGTCAGTCATGTAAATTGATGTCCATAAGAGCAAGAGCGCGCTTTAGAATTCAGGAGAGCCTGAGCGCTTTACAGCGGAAAGGAAAGAGACAGACGATAGAGGTAGCATATGCCGCTTGGTTGAGCTATATACAGGGATGGCCAGCACTGATTCAATAGATAAATGGAAGAGAACTTATTAAAACTGTATCCATGTTAATTTTTAGATTTGTCTGAGAAGTATAGCCTAAGTGCATTATAAGAATGTAAGTTTTAATTTTAATGCTCATTTTACACAAGTTTGATTTGTTTTTATGCAAAAGAAATATTTTCTCAACTTTTTTTTTATAGGAAAGTGAAATTTTCAGATATAGGCCTATTTATTTAGTAGCCTTACAGAATGTTTTCGTAAATTTAATATACCGTAAATACATAATGCTGAAGATAGTGTATTGAAAATTTTGGAAATATTCGCATGTAAATTGTTTGTAAGGATATGAATTAACAAAGCTACTACTGTTACATCATAAGCAAAAGATATGTGCCCATGTGTTGTAAAAATGTCAGCTCTATAGCTTCAGCAGATTTCGAGAAAATAATTTAATATTCTGATGAAAGGAAGTTGCTCACCAATATCACCTTAAAAGCATAATGCGATAAGAGTTTTGTTATGGAATATTAGTTACAATTAAAAACATATATAAAGCACCTAGGTAACTTTGCTTTGTACTGAAATAGTGTTTTGATTAGTTTAGTGATTACTTTTATAAGGCCAAAGGTACTATCAATATCAATTCAAACTTATCATGTTTTATTCAGTCTTTTTTTTTTTTTTTTTTTTGGAATATCACTTTGTTTATATGGATGATGTGTTTCATCCATTTAGTACAGTATAGTTTTAGGTACTATTATGGAATTTATGTGAATATTCCTTCTTAACTCTTTATTATGTTACTAACGTTTAAAACACAACTGCAATATTAAGAAGTTGGTATTAGTACTTTTTTTTACAGACAACATAGATAATATCAAACAAAAAGAAGCCATATAAAAGTGACAAAATTTCAAGTTCCGTTTGAAGTTTGTACACCACTGTTTTCTTAATCCAACAAGCTGCTTATTCATATACACAACCCTTCCTCTTTCCATACTTAGCGCTTGATGCCAGCGCACGACGTCAAGGGCAGAAAAATGCGCTTGCTTTGACATCACAGGTGTACGTAATGAAGAAATTAAGTGAAGGTGTTCAGTGAAAATCTGTAGTGCTACAGTAGTGGCAGATTTTGCGTTTGGAGGTAACTATAATATAAGGTTTCGAACATGCAAAGTGAAGGGTGTTCGTGGGGGAGAGAGACATTCAAAAGCACTTAGTGAAAGCTGCCTGCAAGAGGAACCCTGTTGAAGAGTTTAGTCTTAGGCTGATAAAATAATGACTGTGATAAGTACGGGAACCAGTGATAAAGTAGAATACAGAGACTTAGCTTACGTAAGACAAGCAACGTATAGGGAACTTGGGAAATGTAATCCTACGTTACCAAGAGGAATGTGTTAGCTCAGAGAAATGGAAATAGTTTCCAGTCGCAATAAGAAATTTTGCTATGCATTTGGTGATATAATTATCTGCACTTGCAGATTGAACTTCAGGTTTTAGATAGATAGATAGATAGATAGATAGATAGATAGATAGATAGATAGATAGATAGATAGATAGATAGATAGATAGATAGATGGATGGATGGATGGATGGATGGATGGATGGATGGATGGATGGATGGATGGATGGATGGATGGATGGATGGATGGATGGATGGATGGATGGATGGATGGATGGATGGATGGATGGATGGATGGGTGGGTGGGTGGGTGGGTGGGTGGGTGGGTGGGTGGGTGGGAGGGTGGTTGGGTGGGTAGATAAGTGCATTTATTGATGCATAATAAATGATACAACTCATGTACACAAGATCCTTCGCACGATCCCGTACGGCCATTCGTGCTGTAACTATGCACAGTTTGAATCTTCAAAACGAAAATAATACCTGAAGAAACATGAAAAATACATAGGCCTACTGTTTTGTTGTCCAATGGCACTTTCTATGTACAAACTTCAAAATTGTTTCTGAATTATATACCATTCATGTTTATTATTTAGTCTGCTATTTACAAACATAACTAGGAAGTTCGTACTGAAATTGTTACATTGTTTACTATGTATCTATCGAATGAACAATAGTAACGCAGCTCTCAACGTCAAGAAACCAGAAAAATATACATGTACAGTCGGGTGGTAACCAAACTTGTCTTTGTGCTAATGATCCATAGCCTTAACATAAGAAACGTAGCAAAAATAATTTTGTATAAAAAGACAATAATTGACAATAATTAGAATGTCCGTTACTTTTAATATAAAATAATTTACCTTTACATATAGGCCTAATAATAGTACATTATGCAACGAGCCTATAATGGTAGTAATTAAGACGCGAGTATGTCTATGAAACGAGCGCAAGCGAGTTTCATAATTTCCTTACGAGCGTCTTAATTACCATTATAGGTAAGTTTCATACGATTTTTTATGCTCGACCATATTTCTAACTTTAAATTATCCATAAGTATTCATGTTATTCTTATCTCACTGGGGAGCGGAACTGACCTTGTGCAATATCTCGTAAATTGTGAGATGTGCGCAGACGCGAAAGTATTGATTTTTCCGAGAAACAAATGTCATTGACCTTGATATAATCTAGAGTAAAATAAACATTAATCTTGATATAACCTTGAAATTGATTTATACATTGAAAAACGAGATGACAAATTGAATTTATTTGAATATTATTTACAATTAACGCTAATTATTATAGTAGCAGAACATAACCTTCTGCAACAGTATTGGATTTCCAGCCTCCGTGACGTTTCGCCAGTTGTCTTTAGATTACATATCCGAGAATAATCGATACTTGCACTTTCATATTGCTACAATGGTGTTTTCTGATTGGTGGAACACCTGAACTTTAATGAATAGGTGTACTTTGATGAGGGCCATTAAAGGGCTGCTACCAGGTGTATAATTACTACATGGTCGAGCTTAAATTATATTATATAATCCTGTTAAATTTAAAATGAGGATTTTCAGTTTATCAAAACAGATACTGTGCTATGTTAGAAAAACTATATTTTTTCTCTGAAAATGTTCGTTTCACGTCACAAGACGTACCCGTTTGAATGTCTATGATTACACGATGTAATCACGACGCTCGCTTTGATCACCACTGGTTTAAAGAGAAAAATAACAATACTACATAATGCGATCCCATTGCAAGCTCTAAAGTCTAAGAAATGAAGTAAAAAGTTATTTCATATAAATAAATAATGTAGTTTCCCTTGTGGATTTCAAACTGTCGTAGTACATAGGTCCTAAAATAACTTTATTATCATTTGTATGCATTACATTCGATATAGAGACTAAACATACAAAACACACGAAACTTGATACGGAGATATTTTACCTCGAAATAGCAGCTTTCGCTTGTGTGCCTTCCAACAAATGGGGCGCTATTGGGGTTATGTCCATAATATCGGGAGTGCTGTTATTTCTCCCGTGGTGCCTATTGGGAGGAATGTAACTTTCAAAATGCAGAACATCATAACACTATTGTTGTAGTGTAAATCGATGAGTCTCTATCCGGTGAAGACTACTCTCAAACCGTTCAAGCTACTATGGAATTATTCAGTTACATTGTAATGTGCCAGATGCGAGTTTCGAGATATACTGTAGATACAAATGCTAACTATAAAGAAATTCCAATTTACAGAAAGTTTTATGTCTTTGTGAAAGTCTATCCCTAATCTTATTAAACATATTCAACTTGATAATAGACGAATAAATACCGTTATGTATGTTATAGATGA
Source organism: Periplaneta americana (assembly GCF_040183065.1). NCBI lineage: Eukaryota > Metazoa > Arthropoda > Insecta > Blattodea > Blattidae > Periplaneta > Periplaneta americana. The sequence goes on from NC_091130.1 coordinate 118,552,935, forward strand.
TGTTTGAACTGTACATTTCTTGGGAGCGTGAATAAAAGGGGATAAGTTACCAAAACTAAGTTTTGAAATAATTGCAAAATAACGCTTTGACGAATATGTAGGGTGGCTAAAACCGTGTTTTAACTCCATACGCCCAATTCGCTTTCATCTTTAATCTCAACTTAGCGCAATCTCGCATTTCTCTATCGAAATGTTGACTTAACTCAATTTTGGCTGAAAGGTGACTTATTTCCTTTTGTCCGCGCACTCACGATTTTATGTGGTGTTAAAACTATGTCTTAATATTTGCATATATCTGGGCCATCGTCCAACTTGTTGTGTACAAGCAATTCCATCACAGTTTTCTGTCGTACAGTGGATAAATAAAGATGTTAAAAAATGTTGTTTTATTTAACGACGCTCGCAACTGCAGAGGTTATATCAGCGTCGCCGGATGTGCCGGAATTTTGTCCCGCAGGAGTTCTTTTACATGCCAGTAAATCTACTGACATGAGCCTGTCGCATTTAAGCACACTTAAATGCCATCGACCTGGCCCGGGATCGAACCCGCAACCTTGGGCATAGAAGGCCAGCACTATACCAACTCGCCAACCAGGTCGACATGAATAAAAATGTTAGACAGTTAATGAAGAGCATCCTACTTTTTCATACGGAAGACCTATGCTTTATAACCTTTTTACAGGGTCTCCAAGGTTTCCTTTCAGTAAATATTTTAGGGAGTGGTAGTATGGAATATCCTAGTAAAAATGTTCATATAAACATTTGTCCAATTTTCAGTTGGTGTGCAGTAGAGATGAACAAAACTAACTGCCGCTCTCGCTCGCTGTGTTTTGTTGCATTTGTCTTCCGAGTCTCATCTCGTCATTCTCGTGCGTTTCGAGTTTCGCTCATCATTCTCGAAATAGCATTTGGTCGGCGTGGAAAATTTCTTAACTTTGAATAACATACAACATTGAAATAAATAACATTATAAATGTTTATAAGACAAGATGACAAAACAGAACAGTAGGCCTATCTTAGTAATCAAAATGTTCTGGTTCTTACTTACTTACTTACAAATGGCTTTTAAGGAACCCGAAGGTTCTTTGCCGCTCTCACATAAGACCGCCATCGGTCCCTATCCTACGCAAGATTAATCCAGTCTCTATCATCACACCCCGCCTCCCTCAAATACATTTTAATATTATCCTCCCATCTACGTCTCGGCCTCCCTAAAGGTCTTTTTCCCCTCCGGTCTCCCAACTAACACTCTATATGCATTTCTGGATTCGCCCATACGTGCTACATGCCCTGCCCATCTCAAACGTCTGGATTTAATGTTCCTAATTATGTCAGCTGAAGAATACAATGCGTGCAGTTCTGTGTTGTGTAACTTTCTCCATTCTCCTGTAACTTCATCCCGCTTAGCCCCAAATATTTTCCTAAGCACCTTATTCTCAAACACTCTTAACCTATGCCCCTCTCTCAGAGTGAGAGTCCAAGTTTCACAACCATAAAGAACAACCGGTAATATAACTGTTTTATAAATTCTAACTTTCAGATTTTTGGACAGCAGACTGGATGATAAGAACTTCTCAACCGAATAATAACAGACATTTCCCATATTTATTCTGCGTTTAATTTCCTCCCGAGTGTCATTTATATTTGTTACTGTTGCTCCAAGATATTTGAATTTTTCCACCTCTTCGAAGGATAAATCTCCAATGTTTATATTTCCATTTCGTACAATATTCTGGTCACGAGACATAATCATATACTTTGTCTTTTCGGGATTTACTTCCAAACCGATCGCCTTACTTGCTTCAAGTAAAATTTCCGTGTTTTCCCTAACCGTTTGTGTATTTTCTCCTAACATATTCACGTCATCTGCATAGACAAGAAGCTGATGTAACCCGTTCAATTCCAAACCCTTTGTGTTATCCTGAACTTTCCTAATGGCATATTCTAGAGCGAAGTTAAAAAGTAAAGGTGATAGTGCATCTCCCTGCTTTAGCCCGCAGTGAATTGGAAAAGGATCAGATATTATGGTTCTGGTTCTATTATATGATATTACCTATGGTTAAATAAATAGAAAAAAAAAGACAATTCTCAAATAAATTTACATTTCTAAGAAACATAAAACATAACATTTACATCTTTTTACTTGAGATTGCACACTTGACCTTAAACATATGAAAAGAAAATTCCGAGCCTTTTAATGAGGGCCTAGTAATTAAATAAAAACTGGGGAACGGATTATTATAGGCTACACTGAAAGGTAGAGATGATGTTTCAAATAAGCTACTTGATTGTTTATAGATATATATATATATATATATATATATATATATATATATATATATATATATGAGTTGCCAAAGTAGATAAAAGTTCAGTCAGGTATAATCAATTGTGGCGATTCAAGGCTGCTTAATCTTCGGGACTTCGGGAGTGATCAATCTCGAGTCTCGGAAGACTCACAAGCAGTCTTTACATCAAGGCCGCGACGTATACAACATTGTCGTGCGGGTTTTCGGCTTTGCGGCGCTGTTAGTCTCGCTTTCTCGATCGTTGTTCATCTCTACTGAGAATATTCCTGGTTAAATTGTAGAAAATTAAAGATAATAACTATCTTGCTTGGAATCCAGAGGGGTGGAGTTTATTAAGGTCTCTTATTTCTTAATTGTAGTGGAGCAACTTCACAACACTATGTGATGAAGATCTAGTCTGCTCGAGAAGGTTGTTCCTGGCGAACATAATATTCAATACTACCCACTAATAAAATCTGAAATAGCGTTTCTTCCTCCACTGCTCATAAAACTAAGCCTCATAAGAATTTTGTGGGCGTTCTGGATAAAGCTGGTGAAGCTTTTCAATACTCTAGAGTTTCAGTTGCTTATCTTAAGTGATGATAAATTAAAGGGTCCATAAATAATGAAGGTGTGACTAAAAAAACTCTCAAGATGTGGGGGTGCCGTATGTTGCTGTATATCCACTTCTTACATTCGCATTTGGAATTCTTTCGGAACAACTTGGTGGTTGTGTAAGTAATGAGCAGGGGGAGCGACCTCATCAAGACATCGTTAGAATGTAGCAAAGGTTTCAAGGAAGATGGGATCCAGTGATAATGTGCGATTACTGCGGTTCTTAAAGAGGAAAGTTTTCAGTTCTAGTAAAAGGAAAATAATAAATACCAAGTTCTTATATTTTCAACATATTTTATTACGTAGGCTTTTACTTTATTTACGTGTTTAAAAGTTTTAATAATTGTTGATTTGTTATTAATTTCTTATTATTATTATTCACCTAATTTACCGACTTTTGATGATTACAAGGTGCAGGAGATGGAGAATGTTTTCTGTGAATCGACATATTGCTGATCTTTCTGGATGCGGGATTAGCGCGACACATTGTAACTGCAGATATATCATTGGACAGTGACAAGACAACGGGCAACCACCACTCGTTATTAATCTAACACTTTTACTTATGGCATAAATGCAGCCGAGATTTACATACAAGAAAAAAAATTAATATGTTAAAAAGCTTGGGTTTTCAACAATTGTTATTAGCAGGGAAAGGGATTTGGAGTATTATAAAGAATGGTGAAACGCAGTATAGATATTTGTAGCTCAGTGACTGTCAAGCGAGCTGCGTCATAGAGCATGGACGAGTACAGTCCACTTCATACAAACTTACACGCAACGTGCTGTGAACGTATTGCAGAATAAACAAATGTTATAGTTTAATGATATATAGTGGCCTACATAATGTACATAATCTGCATTTCACTTTGAACTACATGTGTTTTTCTTGGCAACGCACAAGACACCAATAAACAGCATTACAAATATACATAATTAAATATCAATCTCTGCGTCCTCGCGTGTCAGTGGAAACATTGATGGCTGATAGACAGTTGTCTTCTGTATGGAACTCGCCTCTGAATATGTATGTTTTTTTTCTGTCAGGAGCTTGTTAAATTAAAACCTTTATTTACAATATTATGAAATATGATAATATGTATACAACGTATACTACAGAATTTACAATATATGCAATATACTACAATGTTTACAACATAGCCTAATGTAGTATCATTAAAAGTTGAACAAAATATAGAACCAAACGAAATGACATTTTCAATTAATGCTATGTTTTGTTGATGAAACAATTATTCCTACTGTGCCTTGTTGTAATCAATTGTAAATATCATGTTGAATGACGTCATTGGGACACGTCTTTGTTAGTGCATCTGAAATCCGACTAAGAATATCGTATCCATCATTTTTAATCAAACCCTGTTCATTTTTTCACCAACACGGTTTCCTACTTCACCTTCTACTGCACTCAGTTTATTTACAATAGTCCTCATAATGTTTATTTGCTCGACTAGTTCTACTCCTGACTTTTCTAATCGAATAATGGCATCCGGTAAATATAAAAAAAAATTACTTAATATCCACGACTTCTTTCTCGATTGTTCTATCCTTTAGCAGTTCCTGGCGTATTTGAATCGCAGCCACGTCATCGGGATTGAAATACTGGACCACTTTCTTCACAGATTGGAGGTGATGTGCATAATAATTGCAAGCTTCTAACCATGACCCCCAGCTCTTAAGAACTGGAAATGGGGGGAGCGACAATTTAGGGAATTGTTTCCTGAATTTTGATACTCGATCTGGAGCTTTTACAAATATAGGCTAGTCTTTCAATTTTGTATTGTTAGTTGGTTTCACTTTCGGCATTGTACCTGCACTTCACTACTCTGAACTGCAAACCTGCATGTTGAAGTTCTTATGCGACAACTGTCCCGTTCACCTGCTGTTGTCGTGCAGAGAGCTGTGAGGGGAGGACTTGGTATAAAGGGTTGTAAACAAATGACTGTGTAGATGCCAATACTAGCTTTTATTGCTCCAAATTCCGTTCCCTAGTTATTAGACGAGAAAAATTCGCTACGGTGCACAGTGGTCTAAAATCCATATTTAGGAGGACAAATGCAGAAAAATGACATGTAAAAAAATGAAATTAAACCCTTAAATTAGTTTTCCTATATAACTGAGTAACACTGAATTGATTATCTTAATCAGCGGAGGTGGCTGCATAGCGAGATAAGAAGCCGGTAACATGCCACATTTCGCCACCCAGCACTCTTACTCAGCAGGCGCCGAGAGTCTGCCGTTTTCCTTGTGCTGTAACTCTGTTGTAAGTGGTCCATTCCATTCATATTTGGTACTAACATGTCAGATAGTTCTTTAGGTATCTAACAGTGTTTGTTTTTGTTACATTTAATGTTATTATAGTATGTAAAATTAGCATGAATGGACACGGGACAAAATATAAATGTAACCATTGAGTGCAGACTTTGCTAAGGTAGAGAAAAAAAACCCTTTGATTCGTACAAAAATGATTTTTTTTTTCACTTCCTCCACTATTTACCTCTATTTTAAATCTAGTCTTAAGGTGCGCAGATTGGCGGAAGTAATAATTTATGAGCACTATTCTTTCGAGGTGCAGTAGTGCAATTTTTCTCGGTTGCAGTTATTTCAATATCTGTGAACCGAATCTGCTTCCGCAGTATAATTCAGGGAATTCAAGATGACAGCTTGTTAATTATGTACCAAATAAGCTTCCCGAGTGTCCAAAAGGTGCAATAGTACCTAAGACGTTACATTTTCCCCCCGTAAGATTTTGTCTACATGCATCCCCCTGTAAGGGGCACTTCTGCTTATACCAACGTAAACAGAGTTTGTACACAAAACAAATGTACTAAGCGTAACTACTGTATACAATTTCATAAAAATCTGTTAGATAGGACAAAAGTTACTAATTTTGTCTAATTGCGCCCCCCTATAAGGGGTAGTTACACTTAGACCAACGTAATGAGAGCTTGTATACAAAACATACATGCTACCTGTAACTACTTTGTAAAATTTCATAAAAATCTGTTAAATAGGAGAAAAGTTACTGATTTTGTCTAATTGGGCCCCCTATAAAGGGTAGTTCCCCTCATACCAAAGTAATCAGAGCTTGTATACAAAACATATATGCTACTTGTAACTGTTTTGTAAAATTTAATAAAAATCTGTCAGATAGGAGAAAAGTTTCTAATTTTGTCTAAATGCGCCCCCCTGTAAGGGGTAGTTCCCCTTATAACAACGTAACGAGAGCTTGCGTACAAAACATATATGCTACCTGTAACTACTGTGTAAAATTTCATAAAAATCTGTTAGGTAGCTGAAAAGTTATTAATATGTCCCGCTAAATTTGCATTCTAGACCACTGTGCGGTGCTGGGAATCGAACCTGGGTCCTTAGTTCTACGTACCAAGCGCTCTGTCCACACCTGTGGAGTAACGGTTAGAGCGTCTAGCCGCGAAACCAGGTGGCCCGGGTTCGATTCCCGGTCAGGGCAAGTTACCTGGTTGAGGTTTTTTCCGGGGTTTTCCCTCAACCCAATATGAGCAAATGCTGGGTAACTTTCGGTGTTGGACCCCGGACTCATTTCACCGGCATTATCACCTTCATCTCATTCAGACGCTAAATAACCTGAGATGTTGATAAAGCGTCGTAAAATAACCTACTAAAAAAAAACCAAGCGCTCTAACCACTGAGCTACGCCAAAGTTCAATCCACAGCAAGGGATCGAATTCCTCTCCTCTAGTGTTTTTTTCCTGTAGGACCAAAAATTCATCTTTACGTAGATTGTTCGCCCAATAGTGCATATACTGTGGAATCCCGGCAACCAAAGTCACTGATTGAGTGCGCTCTGACAGTTGATTTAATATAACATATATCAACATATATGCCGAACGTGGAGTAAGGCCACACTAGAGGAGGGGGATTCTATCCGGTGCTGTTGACTGAACTTCGACGTAGCTCAGTGGTTAGAGCGTTTGGTACGTAGAACGAAGGACCCAGGTTCGATCACTGGCGCCGAAGCGAATTTTTCTCCTGTAATAACAACGGTTACTATAACAGATAAATTCTGTAGGACCAAAAATTAATCTTTACGTTAGGTTTTCAAACTAAAGAGCACATATCTATGACACAAAATCGTGACTTGTTACGAAGTTCACATTGTCATCGTTGTCACTTCATGTGAATTTAATAAGACAACATATTGCATTCATGGTATAAAACAAAGAGTTTAAATTCGTTGACTAGTTTCTGTTTTCAAAGAAGAATTGAAGACCTAACATTCTAAATGTGTTAAATGCCAATTTTTCAAATTTAATTTAATTCAATGTAAGGGAGGAACATCCATATGAGAATATCATACTAAATTGTCTTTGTCGTAGCTCAACTGTAAGTGACTCATTCTTGCGACAAAAGACGGTGTTGTAGGTATCTCAACATGCATTTCGCAGTGTTATTTCCATCAATATCTGAGAAAGCTGTTTTAGGCACTTAGCACATTTAGAATGTTAGGTCCTCAATTGCTGTTCATTGTCTGCCGATGACACATTTCCATTGATTAGTGTAAATCATAAAGAACAAATTACATTGTGCATAAGCTATTTATTATTGCGATGTACCGAAGTACATATGATATTTCCATGTAGGAATTCTGCGTTATCATATGATGAAGGATCGGTGGAGCGGAGAAAAATTCTCTTCGGCACCGGGGTTCGAACCCGGGTTTTCAGCTCTACATGCTGACGCTCTATCCACTAAGGCACACTGGATTCCAATTCCGATGCCGGATTGAATCCTTTCAGTTTAAGCTCCACCTCTTAAGTTTCACTTTAGTGGCCAACCCTCATGCACTGCGTCACACATTAGTGTGTTGTACATTGTGCCACTGTCACATCCCGGTGCCGGTGAGAATTTTTCTCCGCTTCACCGATCCTTCATTATAAGCAATTTAGATCACAACAATATTTTTTTCTCCTTTTAATAGTGATTTGTGTTGTAGACACATTTTAATTATTTTCCGACATTGTCTCCACTGCAAGTCTATCTTGATATCTTCTGGATTTAGATCTTTGTCCGTGACGTAAGTACAGGGACATCATTTTATTTTTACTTCAATTTTTATTGTCTTCGTTTCTAAATGTATACTTGACTCCCACCCCTTTCACTAATGTCCTTGCTAACGTCAGTCACACAAAACTTACGGCCGCTGTTGCTAGCAGTGAAATAAACAGTACAGAGTACAGTGTGTTTCAGAAATATGTTGCATTTTTTATAGAAGAAAAAGCTTATATTATTGAAGATTATTTTCATGCAGGTATGGTGTGTAGCATAACTGAATTTATCTGTGTGGACTGAGCACAAGTGAAGATTAGAGTTACCGAAAGTACGGTACCCTATAATATGGTACGGTATTTAACAGCATTATTTAAACAAGAGTTTTGTTTTACTGTTTGTAAGTATGAAGGACGATGATGAAAACTGGAATTACACTATAACCGAATGTGCACAACAGTTTTTTTTTCACAATTTCCTGATTATATCATTACGGAATATTTTCGTAGAAATGTAATTAATCTGGTAGATAAATTTAGAGCAACAGAGTGTACAGAAAGGAAGAAAAGTGTAAGATGGCCAACAAAGGTGACAGAAGATGCTGTAGAAGATGCTAGAGAAAGGATGCAGCGAGGTCCTAATAAGTCGGTCAAGAAATTAGCTGTAGAAATTGGGTTTCTTACGGAAGTGCTCACAAAATTGTCAGGAATAAATTACGTTAGTAATATGCTGAATAAAGTAGACATTACATAGTGTATACCTATAACCGCCTGAAGACTTGAGTTTGTGAAAAAAAATTGTTACTATTCTACTATTTTTTTATAAAAAAACTGAAAATCGTAATACTATATTTCCCTGTAACATAAATGGATACACTACTTTTCTCTCCTCCTATAACTAGTAGAATGATTTGTTTACATATTGCACTAGCAACTCCAAACTCCTGTAATGGAAGGGGGGTAACAATTTTCCGAGTATAGCCAGGTTAGTGTTAAAAATGTTAGTAAAAATAAAGTGATGTCTTTGTATAATAGCTTGAAATAACTGGATCATGTTTTAAATAGAACCATGATCATTATTCCAACAAAAATGTCTGTCGTGATGTATAGTTCTATTAAACAAAGCAGACAGTTTTAGTAGCAATTAACGCAACGAAATAAAAAAATAATAATTTAAATGAAAATTCTGTTTAGTAATTTTTGTGACAGGACGCGGTTTGTTGTATAACGGCGAAGTTTTCATAAAAGCATGCGAAGTTGTTACAACAGAGAAATTATAAAGGGGGGGGGGAAATACTGCCATCGTCAGTAGCGAAGGAACTCTGCGAGTTTAACGGTTGGAAGTGACATCGCAGGCAAAATAATTAATAACTAGCCGTTTCTGGAAATTAGACGAATCTTTATTAAAACGCGGAATTGCTTCAGAAAGAATTCAGACAGAATTCTCAAGTGTGTGCAGCTGTGTTACTGTATTATGGATATTCGAGTGTTGAGCAATATTATATTAATAGCTTTAATTTTTTTTAGTAGCTGAAAATGAGAGTCGTTAAATTATGAATTTTACCCATGCGGTGGCTTAGTAGTCAGACCTTTAGCCTCTCATGTAAGCGGTCTGAACTGGAATCCCGATTAGGCCTGGCATTTTAAATTGAAAATCATTAGTGAAACTTGTGACGGGTAAGGGCATAATTGTGGTTTTCTCGGGGTTCTCCCGTTTTTCCCCATATTAGGCATATTGTTTATTGTTTATTGTTAATAAAATAACATTGACAGAAATACAATCTTAGTTCTTCCCTGAAGGAGTAAAAAACTCGTGCTCAGGGAGATATCTAAACACAAAGATAAACACAAAGATAATTTTTGACACAAACTGGGTCAAGAAAAAAAATTTACAGGAATAAATTAAATTTAAAAATACAATTTCAATTTTAACAATTTAAGTCATACAAATACATATACATATTAAATCAATATACATTCTGTAAAAATTAAATTCCTAACGCTATTTTTGAAATTCCTGATACTAAAATTTTCCAAATTTGGGTATTTATCAATTATTTTATTGTATAACCTTGGACCAAAGTAGGTACCATGGCTCAGAGCTGTGCTTGTGAAATACTTTGGTTCCTCTAGTCGTATAAAATCGGATCTTTTAGTTCCATATTTATGTTAATACAATTTGAATTTATTACGGTTTTTATGTATGAAGATTAATAAGGCAATATAATAAATCTGTTTAATTTTCAAAACATTAAAATCAGTAAACAAAAGCTCAGATGAGTAATCAATTGGTTTATTAAGGCATATTTTAATGATTCTTTTCTGAATAAGTATTAGTGGAGTGAGATTAGAATTACAAGCATTTCCCCATCCTAAAATTCCATACTGGAGAATGGATTGAAATAAAGCTAAATAAATGAGACGTAAAATATTAATTGGTAAATATGACCGAAGTATAACAAAGATATAAATTGTTTTATGTAATCTATTGCATTAATATGTAGTATATTTGTTCCATCGTAAGTGTTGGTCGATCGTAATGCCTAAGTACTTAACTTCTGAGGATTCGGTTAATATGGGACAATCACAATTTTGAGAAGAACAAACATTCCTTCAACTTTTCTCCATTTCGTTAGCATTCCATAGCACAGTGTTCCGCAACCGGTGTGCCTCCACAAGGTGAAAGGTGTGACGCAAACGTTTATCTATTATTGTAAGAAATTAATACAATTAATTAAAATTAAATTCCTCTCTTGCTGACACAATTAGCCGCCGAGTTAGTGACATGTCCAGTGACATCCAAGACATTATGAAGAATAAAATAATAAAATAAGTTCTCACTTCAGATCGATCAGTCCACCGATAGGCTTATTGCAGTCACGCACATCTTCTTTCCTACATTCGGTACATTCATAGGGATGTAATTTCATTTTTTTTGTGTGTGCAAGAAGTGCCCGAGCAAGCAACCGGTGAAGAAATATTTCGTACAACTAATGAATATGTGCTTCTTAATGAATTAACATGGGAGGATTGCGTTAGCGTTTTACAGATGGAGCCGCTTCTATGAAATGATTCGTGGCTAAAGTACGTGAAGTATATCCTAACATACGGAGCGACCATTGCCTCATTCACCGCGAAGCCATTGTTGCTAAGTCTTTGCCATCTCCTCTGAAAATTGTGATGCACGAAGTAGTAAGTTAATATGTTTTTGTCATTTTCAACTACGTATGTGTGTGAACTGGGCTTCTCGACGTTAACTGAAATTAAAACATCAAAGAGGGAGAGACTCAGATCTATCAATGAAGAAATCAGACTTGCACTGTCAACGATTCTACCGCGGATCAGCAACCTGTGTGCAGCTAAGCAGGTTCAAGTATCACATTGAAAGTTTGAGTAGAGTTATTTACTTTAATATTAGTAATAGAAATGTGTACTTTCTGCAGTGATTTAAAGTTCATAGATTGTAAATAAATGCAAGAGTCGATTTTTGTTTAATAATAATAATAATAATAATAATAATAATAATAATAATAATAATACTTACTTACTGGCTTTTAAGGAACCCGGTGGTTCATTGCCGCCCTCACATAAGCCCGCCATCAGTCCCTATCCTGAGCAAGGTTAATCCATTCTCTATCATATCCCACCTCCCTCAAATCCATTTTATATTATCTTCCCATCTACGTCTCGGCCTCCCTAAAGGTCTTTTTCCCTCCGGCCTCCCAACTAAAACTCTTTATGCATTTCTGGATTCACCCATACGTGCTACATGCCCTGCCCATCTCAAACGTCTGGATTTAATGTTCCTAATTATGTCAGGTGAAGAATACAATGCGTGCAGTTCTGTGTTGTGTAACTTTCTCCATTCTCCTGTAACTTCATCCCTCTTAGCCTCAAATATTTACCTGAGAACCTTATTCTGAAACGCCCTTAACCTAATTTTCCTCTCTCAACGTGAGAGTCCAAGTTTCACAACCATAAAGAACAACCGGTAATATAATTGTTTTATAAATCCTAACTTTCAGATTTTTTGACAACAGACTGGATGATAAAAGCTTCTCAACCGAATAATAACAGGCATTTCCCATGTTTATTCTGTGTTCAATTTCCTCCCGAGTATCATTTATATTTGTTACTGTTGCTCCAAGATATTTGAACTTCTCCACCTCTTCGAAAGATAAATTTCCAATTTTTATACTGCCATTTCGCGCAATATTCCCATCACGAGACATTATCATATACTTTGTCTTTTTAGGATTTACTTCCAAACCTATTTCTTTACTTCCTTCCAGTAAAATCCTCGTGTTTTCCCTAATCATTTGTGGATTTTCTCTTAACATATTCACGTCATCCGTACAGACAAGCAGCTGATGTAACCCGTTCAATTCCAAATCCTCTCTGTTATCCTGAACTTTCCCAATGGCATACTCTGGAGCGAAGTTAAAAAGTAAAGGTGATAGTCAGGCCACGGATGTTCAGTACGTCTGTGTTCTCCGCGCGACTACGGCTTCAGATAGGACGGGGGGTTTGTGCTGGTAGTTTGCGTTGCAAGTGCACAGTGACAGTCACAACTAATAACAAAGCGGGCACATACAAGTACAGCATACGGACGAGGTAACCGAGTCATGGCGAAGCCAATTACATTCAAAGAAGTGCAGGTAAGCGGACGTTTTGAGAACTCACAACATACGTGTTATTAGAAGTGGTGTTATAAAAGTTTAACAATACTTCTTTGAATTGTAGGTAAATTGTTTCGTGGAGGAATTTGGAGGAGGTGAAATATTTTCTTCGAATGGAGAATTTATAATTTGTAGATTATGCCGCACACAAACTAGAGGCTGGAAACGAGCATTCATTGAAAGACATTGCAACATAAAAAAACATAAGGCAAGTGTAGCTTTACTGGAGCAGGAAGTAAACAAAGTTCCATCTACTTCTCTCTCAAGTCGGAAGTCTACATTTTTTCGGGACGTCTGTGAGATGATGGTGGGGGCCAACATTCCATTCCATAAAGTAGAGAATGTTTTTTTTAAGAACTTCATAGAAAAATATACAGAAAAACAACTTCCTTCCGAATCAACTCTTCGCAAAAACTATCTGCCAGATTGTTATGCAGATGTTTTAAATCAAATAAGGAAAGCGGTAGGAAATAATAAGATTTGGGTTTCTGTGGACGAAACGACTGATGAAACAGGGCGATTTGTAGCACATGTCGTTGTCGGAACATTGAGTCCTGATGGACCTGGTGAAAAGTTTTTGTTAACCGCAGAGGTACTTGATAAAGTGAATCATGCATCCATTGTAACACTATTTGAAAACTCAATGTCTCTTTTATGGCCAGACGGAGTTAAACGTGAAAATATCCTCCTGCTAGTCACCGATGGCGCTGCTTACATGATGAAAGCAGGCAGACAAATAAAATTAAGCTACCCTAACATCTGTCACATGACTTGTCTTGCTCATTGTCTTCACAGAGTAGCCGAGACTGTGAGGAGTTCCTATCCAGATGTGGACCGGTTCATATCAAATATGAAAAAAATATTTTTAAAGGCACCTACAAGGTTACAAGTATTTAAAAATATAGCGCCAGAAATTCCCTTACCTCCAAAGCCAATCATAACACGTTGGGGTACTTGGTTGGATGCTGCAAGCTACTATGCAAAATACTACGAAAAAATAGTAGACGTGTTAGCAGTGCTCAAGAGTGAGGATTGTTCTTCAGTTGCCATAGCTAAAGAGTTAGTGTCGGAACAGCTAGGAGACCACATTATGTATATTGAACAGAAGTTCAAGGATTTGTCAAAATATATTAAGCTGTTGGAAACAAGTGCCATGGAAATATCTAAGTCTCTTAAAGTAGTACAAGACTTGCCCACAGCCCTAGATCAAGTCAGAGAGGGGCCTGCCCAAGCAGTGACACAAAAACTGAAAACAATTATTGACAAAAATGTTGGATATTCTGATCTCTGCCAAATACGTGATCAGCTAGCAAATACTGAAAATCAAACACATAACAGTGACAGTGAATACATTCAGTATTTTAAGTTTGCACCCGTCACGTCTTGTGACGTGGAAAGATGTTTTTCGCGCTTAAAATCGGTTCTAACTGACAATCGAAAAAGTTTTCAATTCGAAAACCTTCGAATGTACATAGTCACACAATGTAATAAAATGTACAGAGCACACCATTAAATCCAATGTATTTCCCAAGGTTATTAATAAAATATATGTTGTTCTAGACTGAAGTCACTTTTCAAGTGGATCTGACAATACCTCCTTTACGGAAGCGGGGTTGGAATGAGTTTATGTTGACATTGAAGTCTGTTACTTACGTACGTGCAGCAACACAAGTCTCCAAGGTCCGGGCCTTGGTGATAGTGCATCTCCTTGCTTTAGCCCACAGTGAATTGGAAACGCATGTGACAGAATCTGACCTATACGGATTCTCCTGTACGTTTCACTGAGGCACATTTTAATTAATCGAACTAGTTTCTTGGGAATACCAAATTCAATAAGAATATCATATAAAACTTCTCTCTTAACCGAGTCATATGCCTAATAATAATAATAATAATAATAATAATAATAATAATAGTAAATTTGATTACATTATGTAATTATATTAAGAGAATCACATATATTTTTGATGGGATTAACATTTTGGTGTGCCGTGCTGAGTCCAGGCCTGTCTAGAGTGTGCCATGAGTAAGAAAAAAGATTGAGGAACACTGCCATAGCATTTTCCGAACTCCGGCTGGCGACGGGCGGAGAGGGCCGGCGTAGGGACGAGTAGTGTTCCCTGCTCAAAATCTGGATACGCAGCGAACCTTAATGCAATCAGTCGGTGTGGGTTTAGGAATGACCCTAGCTTGAGGTTTTATTCGTATTATAAGACGAGAAGTAATTTTTAAACTTCAAAGTATAAGTTGAAATTTAATAATAATTTGATGACGGTATATTATACATTTAATTAGAATACGTATTCCAGGACAGTTATATGAGAGAGTATGGTATTATCTATAGCATATTTTTGTTTTGCAGAAATGTAATTACATATGATTTGAAAGTTGTTCGAGGACTTCTCAGTAAAAATAGAAGATAAAATATATTATAACTAATTTCAGTTCAACAAAGGTTTATTCAATATCCATCCTTTGTAAGTAAATTGTGTTAGTAAATGAAATGAAATTATCGAGGCTGCGTCAGAAGAGCTCTGTCACAGTACTGTTTGTCATATAGGGTAATAGTTGTTTCCACAGCCCTATTTGATTAGCAGCGTTAGTGTGCTGCTGCGAGACAAAAGTTAAGGGCGATGGTATATAATTAAATGTACGGCATTTCGGAATAATTCGTTTAAAATACTCGTATTATTCAATAGAGGCAATAATATACTCGGTGGAAGTGAAATAATCCTGCAGATTGAAAGGGACGATATTGGTACACTTAGATGAATAGAAAACCTATACTACTTTTGTGATTAAACGGATAATTATGATATGATATGATATGATATGATATGTTATATGATATGATATATGATATGATATATGATGTGATATATGATGTGATATGATATGATATATGATATGATGTGATATATGATATGATATATGATATGATATGATATGATGTGATATATAATATGATATGATGTAATATATGATATGATATAATATATGATATGATATAATATATGATATGATATGATATATGATATGATATGATGTGATATATGATATATGATGTGATATATGATATGATACGATGTGATATATGAAATGATAGGATGTGATATATGATATATGATATGATAAATATATGATATGATATATGATATGATATGATGTGATATATGATATGATATGATATGATATGATGTGATATATGATATGATATGATATATGATATGAAATGATATGATGTGATATATGATATGATATATGATATGATATGATAAATATATGATTTGATATGATATGATGTGATATGATATATGATATGATGTGATGTGATATGTGATATGATATGATATGATATGATATGATATGATATGATATGATATGATATGATATGATATGATATGATATGATATGATATTTATTATATTATAGTTGACAGACAAAGTACATATAAGTAATCATTTAAATCCTTACGTTACAGACTTTATAATTTTACACATAGATATACTATTATTTAAATACAATTTCTACAATTTAAATATTTAATATACAAAACAAGTTTTGTTTTATCTTGCACTTGCGTTTAGTTTTGTTCAAGACTCAACTGATTTTAGTATGTTGTTACAATTAGTCTTTGCTCACTTGCTTAAGTTGTACTTCACGTTTCAATCTGTAATGTGCAGCTAGCATATCTAAATCTTCCATTATTCTAGTACCTTCAAAACTATTAAATTTAGAAATAAAAAATATAGCTAAGTAGTTTCTAACCAAGTCAAAAATGCTGTTATCGGTGAGTCTAGAAAATGCATACCTGCCAACATTGAATTTACTTGTCAACTCAGTAACTTTACTTTCATTCAATAATTCCGTCCTTTTATTTTTTATTTAAGCAATCTTCTCCGGTATTTTAGTTTCAGTCTATTTATTCATTATTAAGAGATAATGGCTTTCCTCCAATTTATCCATACCGCAACACTTGCTACTTTCTTCCATGCATAATTTTACATCTATAACACAAAAACAAGCGTTAAACATATTTGTTTAATAATCATTATTCTTATTATTTTTTACTTAATTATCTATTTATTTATTTATTTTTCATTCAATCCTAGCTATTTCCTTTATTACACGGATAATTATAAAAATTGAGTTGGAAGTTTCAGCTGTCTGGCAACATCGTCGCTAACACACCACTTTTCTTTCTTTTCGTAATACAGATGTAAGAGATCAACGAACTCAGGTCTGTTCCACCTTAGCGAGCTATCTCACATCTCCCTTTCTGGCTACAATGTTGCAAGCTGGTCCCATCGGACAGTGGCTTGAAATTAGTGCTTTTAAAATTAAACTTACACAAAAACCGCTCATTATATTGAAATACGCCAGAGGGATAAATGATTCTTTGTCAGATTTTCTATCGATATGGATAAAAATCACGATCCTACTCGGAATAGTTACCGTATAAGAAGATATTAAACATTTGGTAAATTTTTTTTTTGAGAAATCTATGAACCTTCCACCAATATGTTATTACACTTTTTTGTTTCGTACAACATGAGCTGTTTGCTCTGAAAATCTGCAGAGCTATTTCACTTCCACTTTGTATATTAAGGTAGATCATTTTCGTTGTTTCATCACAACGAATTTTGGAAACTACAGGGACATCGTTTTATTTTTACTAACATTTTCAATATTAACCTGACTATACCTCTGGAATAACAATTGAGAACCGGAAACACTGTTTGCTACTCCTTCCACGACACTAGTGTAAAATACAATACAAATAACTTTACTAGGTATAGGAGGGAAGAAAAGTAGTGCATCCATTTATGTAAACTAGGAAATGTTACGATTTTGAGTTTGATCATTTTCGTCGGGTTTTTATTTAATCAAATACAGTACGGTATTAACAGTAAGTATTTTTACTCACTAACTGAACTATCCAATCGGACGTATTTATTATGCAATGTATACTATACTGTCTACAGCACATTAGCATACAATGTTTACAGTGCATTTAAATTTAAAAAAATAATCAAAATATGGATATTAAAACAAATTATTGAAAATGGTGGTCGTTCATTTCAATACAGGCTTCAAATCCTTTGTGCATATTATCAAAAACGTTTTCAAGCATATCTTCTGAAACTGAATGTATAGTTTCTTGAATGTAATTATTTAATTCTTCTATTGTTGTAGGATGTTTAGCAAACACAACTGTTTCACAGTAACCCCAAAGAAATAATGCAAAGCACTCAAATCAGGCGACATGGGGGAGCCATAATCCTACGCCTGTTGAAATAATTCTGTACCTAATCTTTAACAGTGTACGTTACGTACTTCAATTCTATCTTTACTTCTGCCCGATCTGCATTGATAAATTTACTCAGATATGCTATCTACTATCCGTCCATGTGGTTATGTAGGAAGGTCTTAGAAAGGGGGGAAATCACGTGACAATTCCTTACTTAACGATGCCCTTTTATTTAAATTATTTTAAGTAGTTGTATAATATTAGGTAGAAGTCCAATTCCTAACAGCAAATATTTTCAGAAAACAGCTAAGATAGCTCAGCCACTAGCCTTTACAGAGGGGCCAGCAGAAACGGTTGGGGGATACTGGGATGCGACGTAACTAAACGGACGCAGAGTACCTGTGCGAAAATATGATTCAATAGTGAATGAATGCTCTTTCTTCACTGAAAAATGTGATCATATTTCTGAAACATACTATACTCACTCACTCTGAACTGTTTATTTTGACCGTAAGACGATTTTGCGGCTTTGGTTGTATGTGGAAGTTTGCTAATAGAAGGAGTGGGACTGAAGTACATTCAAAAACTCAGGTGCAATAAAATTGAAATAAAAATAAAATGATGTCCCTGTATAAAAGTATAAAATGTAGGCCTACATGTCGGATTTGTGTCAGGATAGCTGGCTGACTGACTCACAGGCACTGGAATGAAAAATTTTCTCGTATATGAATGTTTTTTTTTCTCTTGTAAGGAAGAGGGACCCGAAGGCTTACACTGCAGCCTGAGGCTTATTGTGCTTACCACTCCTATTCTGTGAATTATTGGGTAGACTAACGACCGCGTTCTTGTACGAGTATAGCACGCCACCGTGACCGTATATGAATGTTATAGATTGTTTTTGTTTGGGAAGGGGGTTCATGAATATTTCGCATATTCTACATCAATTATTAATTTCTATTTCAATAATATTAAAAGCATTCAGTTGTAGTATTTAGTAGTAGTATTTATTTATTTAACCTGGTAGAGATAAGGCCGTCAGGCCTTCTCTGCCCCTCTACCAGGAGATTCCAACTATAATATGAAGAATAAATTTACAATTAGTATTAGATTTACAGTTACAATTACAAATAAAATTACAATATTAAATTTACAATTACAATTACAATAAAAATCAAAGTACGAAAAGATTACCTGACTAATGAAAGCTAGATAATTTATCATAGAAAAACAAAGAATATTTTATATTTACTGAATTACAAATTAAACCTAGAATAACAAAATTGTATAGTGATGAAATTATCGGATATTGAAATATTTTGTGATAGATTAAGGAAACTATTTACAAGAAATCAATTACTGACCAAGTGCCTAGTTAGTTTGCGTTTGAATTCGATTTTATTTCGACAGTCCCTGATACTAGCAGGTAGCGAATTCCAGAGTCTTGGCAGGGCTATTGTGAAAGAGGATGAGTATGAGGAGGTGCTATGAGATGGTATTGTTAGTATTGTTTCATGGCGAGAGCGTGTGTTCAGATTGTGGTGGGAAGAAAGTTAAGTGAAGCGAGACGACAGGTACTAAGTTGTAGTTTCATTACTGCTTTCACTGAGAGTAATAGGATGATCAGGAAATTTAAATACTATCAAAATATTCTACACTATGAAATGATCAGTGTACATAATACTTTGTATATAAGAATTGATTAGACACTTCATTCTGAGAAACTTGAACTCTAGCAAAATTTCTTACACTTAAGCTTGACTTATCACTAGGGCTAAGAATTGTGTGCCGTTACATTGCGCTTCATGTGCCTCTCTGACTTTAGGTACAGTACGTAATTGCGGTGGGGTGGGGGATTTCAGTGTGTTTCGTTCAGCAGTGAACTTCAGTTGATCGGTTACATTACGACCGAATACTGCTATTCGTAACAGGCAACAGTCAACGTCTGTAAAGAAGAATAATAGCAAGATGCCGAGGACGAAATTTGTGACAATTTCAAATGAGAAAATTTGTAATAATGATACAGATTTTGAGATAAATAATGCTTGTGTAAAATATTTCAAATATGTCCTCATTGAATAACTTCGAGGGAAAATTTGTTCTGGGGCCGGGTATCGAACCCGGGACCTTTGGTTAAACGTACCAATTGGATCGGTGTTGGGTAGAGTTCCCGGGTAGCTCAGTTGGGAGAGCGTTGGTACTTTAACCAAAGGTCCCGGGTTCGATACCCGGCCCCGGAACAATTTTTCCCTCGAAATTATTCAAATTAACTTTACAGGGAGTTATTCCTGAAAGCTTAATTTGCATAATATACGTCACTGTACGTAACAGAAAACCACAATTTAAAGTCACACAGAGTTAGTGTGCACTCATATGTTGGTTGCTTGACGGTTGTCAGCCCACTTTGAGGTCTGTGGATATAGAGGGAAAAATTGGATCGGTGTCGGGTAGAGTTCCCGGGTAGCTCAGTTGGGAGAGCGTTGGTACGTTTAACCAAAGGTCCCGAGTGCGATACCCGGCCCCGGAACAATTTTTCCCTCGAAATTATTCAAATTAACTTTACAGGGAGTTATTCCTGAAAGCTTAATTTGCGTGTATGTCCTCATTGTTTCTGCAGATATGGAACGAAGGTTTTCTAGATGTAAGGTTGTTTTTTCTGACTACAGGCAATCATTCTCCTTTTTTTTTTAAATTTGAAAACGTGGTTTGTTATTCACTGCAACAATATACGAAATGAAAAGAGTATGTAAAACAAAAACGTAATACACCGTCATATTAACATAGTGAAATAATAAGGCTGATACTTGACAATGTTCTAATAGGTGTATTTTCTACAGACAGAAAATAAAATGTTTTTAAAACAGTGCAATTTTTCTTTAACAAAGGAAATGATGTCTTTAAATTTTTCTTTAGCAAATAGTTGTGTTTCGAAGTCAAAGAGTGACTTTCAACCATCCAAATGGTGAGGACTAACTTACCGTGATGATAAGCACGAGTTCAAACGAACGAAAGACACTGCGTTAACTCACCCAAATTCTGAGATGTACTCAAAGTAGAGGCTCCAAGCGCACTGGTAGTATAACGGCATATATTTCTCAGGCCTACTTATGACTTTCACGATGTTCAACATAGTACAGGATTTTAAAATTTGTCGTCCTGTCATGGATACAGAAATATCCATTGATTCTGTATTGAATGACTATACTTGTAGATGTAACTTCTCGTGAACTGATTTGTAGTGATGTTTTTAAGCTTCAAGCATCTAATCATAGTGCTTTGTCAACAACGTTTGTTTTGATGAATGTGTATCCAGTCGCAAATATTGCCAGATGATTAAACTTTGCATTTTTAATGAACACAATTTGAATCTGTTATAAACTCATATGTATGTAAACAAACTCAGTGTTTGTCGTAGGTGTATATATTACGTATTACTATGATGTACCGAAACACATGTGGAGTTTCAGTGCGTTTCCATATGGTGAAGAATTGGTAGAACGGATAAACAAAGTCACACAGTAGGTAGAACGTAAAAATGAGAAGGATTCAATCCGCCATCGGAGCTTAATCCGGTGTGGCTTAGTGGATAAAGTACCAGCACGTAAAGGTGGAAACCCGGGTTCGAGTTCCGGTGAAGGAAAGAATTTTTCTCCGTTCTACTGATTTTTCGCTATGATACGTAGCTAAATTTTCCATCCTACTTCGCTAAATAGATGGATTTATTGAGCAATATCTTAATATATAAAATTGAATGTGGATATGTATGTATGTATGTATGTATGTATGTATGTATGTATGTATGTATGTATGTATGTATGTATGTATGTATGTATGTATGTATGTATGTATGTATGTCTGTATGTATGTATGTATGTATGTTCTCTATACAAATCTACACGCTTTGACCGATATGTGCCAAAGTTTGCACATTTAATCTTCATAATCAGGAGAAGAACATAGGCTACATTAAAATTGTGCAAATGGAAGTTAAATTCATTAAAATTATAAAAAATAAAAATAAATAGATCATATCTTCATGTATAATATTAAAACGCAAAATCTTCTAAAGTCAATTGTTTTTTATTATTGTCTGTTACATTCAACATCGACTTTCACGAGGCCATGGAAATTTTAACACGAAATTAAATTACATTGTTGTTACAGATCATGAAGGCTAAAACTAGATAATTCATGCAATAAGTATCTTTACGCAGTCCAGGACCGTATTATGAATTCCTCGATGCAGTGTTGTAGATAGTGAGCAAACTGTTTTATGCAACTGAATTCTAGAATTCTTTGAAACTACAAGGATTGCTACCACATAATTTACTTAATATTGAATAACCAATAGTACTATTGTGAAATATTGACCCATCAAAATTATGCACGAATAAGAATTGATGTGAAAAACTCATACCGGTACGAAACGTAATAGAATTGGCAATATTAACTGCAAAAATAAAAGGAGATGTTTTTATTCCACGTATTGCTAGAATACTCATTCAACTGCAATTTCAATGCCACAAGCATTTGTAATGGCTATATTAAAATGAAGCTCAAGGACAGTTGCTCAAAGTTGCAGACGTTAACTTAAAAACTGCGTGTTTTTCACATCCTCAACTATATTTTATACAAAGAAGTGAAAAAAAAAGAGATTTTACACATATCAATAAGCAATTCAATGATACTTTTGTCATGTTGCTAATGTGGTATGTGAATGTACATAAGCCTACTGAAAATAACATTGTATTAATTCTCAAAATATTGTTGTTCACGTTGCAAATTCAGTATGTTAAGCGTTGTGGAAATAAAAATCTCCTAATTTCTAAAATATCAGTAGGCCTATACATTTCTCAGAATATTAGTCTTTATGTTAAAAAATGACTTATTGCGAGTTTATATTGTATCTGTATTCTGCGTGTAAAATTAGAATTAATATAATACTGTATGTTCTGAATTTATGAGATATAGTTTCAAGTTATATTAAAAAAAATGGATATGATATAAGTGGGTGTACAGCGTTCAAGAGGTAAAAAAATCTTCCAATATAAATTAAATTATATATGTATATATTGATTCAATGCTGAAACTGATCAGAAAGAGGAGAAGGAATTATATTTTCGTTGGGTTTTACTTTGTTTATAGTTTGATTTTTCCATTACTTTATTTGTATTTCTGGCGGTGCGGAAGAGAAGGCCTAATGGCCTTAACTACACCAGAATAAATAAATAAAATAAATAAATAAATAAATAGAAACAAATAAATAAACAAAAACAAATAAATAAATGTAAAACAACAGTTTAACGTCAGGCACATGATAAAATGTTTTCTTTTGGGTGCCTGATTTACAACTGGTTTAAATTGAGTTAACCCTGGCAGCATTTGGCTAAGGAGTTCATTAATTCATGTAAGTGATGTTAAGTAAAGATTCATCTTTATGGGCGAGGAAAGCTTAGTAAAGACAATTCGTTTTGGTTGTGTATAGTTAGGTTTCCGAGATTTCCGATAATTTATTAACCAGTTTAATTAAAAATAGAAGCAGAAAGGAAAACCCGGGCAACGACGGGTACTTTCAGCTATTTATACATATATTTCGGAACACTTATTTTCTGAATGAAAACTTGTAATATCTAAACAAAGATCGTGACTAGCAGACTAAAATTTACGAGTTGTATTAAGAGTGGCAGTTTGTGACGTATTTTCCTAGGTTGTTGTACATAGTAAAAATGAAGGTGAAATAAAATATAATCTATCTTTGAATCAATATTGTGTAGTCTATGTCAGATGCTTGTGTTGAGAATCTCCCACTGGGATCCGAACGGAGTGTTCTATACTACTCGATTGATATTACATATTATTTATTGCGGTTTACGTCCAGTGATGTCATCGTGAGTACACATTTGCCGACGTCTGACATAATGAGGTGCTTTTACACAATGATCTCTGCTTTGCCGAGACGTCCAAGGTAAATTACTACAGAATCGAAAAAAATTACAGTTCACATATGTTAATTCCTTTACTTCCACGCAATTAAACAATTCTACGCACCATTATTCTCATTGGACTAATCACTTTTACCTACTCTCTTTCCCCATTGGCCGAATGTTTCTTGTGGTGGGGGAACGAGAGGCGATATTTCACTTCTGAAGAATTACCAGATTTACTTGTTCGACAAGAGAGATATCACATACAGTAGTTGCACTGCACGGTTAATTAGGAGGTGTAGCCATGGCATAGCTGCGCGTAATTGAGATGAAGGGGAAGCATTTGAATATACATACATATGTAAACTAACCTAGTTCACTCCACGATACTTGAATGCTTTGCTAATATGAACTTTGGTTTCCTGTATCATGGTTGTACGAGATGAATAATCTACAATCTCTTGGTTTACAATGTGGCAACATACGAAATACTTCTGCACCAACTTTAATTTCGAGTAAAACATATGCTTCTTCTGATTAAACAGATCTATCTTTTACACTGGGTAGAACTTAAAAAAATCATGGGTTTCTCTTGCTGCTAGCACCCAAAATACTGGTGGCACATACAGATTGATGGCGTAGCACATAGCGTTTCATCTCACCACATAAACAGTTGAATACGGGGCGCAATTATGTCATAATCAGTTCCTTACATCATAGGTTGGGGTGTAACTATGTCCTTAAGATGAGAATTCTTTTTATCTTTTGCATTGCATCGGTTGTATCGAACCTAACACTTTGGCCTCCTCGATAATTCACTGAACTATTTATGTATGGAACTACAGAATGTTAGCTCGACTCTTGGACAGAAACCCGCGCATGAAACATAATTTCATAGTCGGCGTAGACTGCTTCAATATCGATCCGTAACGTACTTACAGTTTATTTTTATTCATATAACTTTAATAATAGCATATCCACCTAGTAATAAATCGTGTATAACTAAAATTAATGACGATCTGGACTCAATCTGGACATGGACACGGAAATTCCGACTTAAACTAAATCCAGAAAAATCACAGTCAATCATTGTGGGCCATTCACGTTTGTTAAGCACTATTAACATACCAAATTTGTCCCCGATTAAAATACACGGCACCGAAATTCCGTTCAGTGAATCAGTAAAGAATCTAGGTATTTATATGGATAAAAGTTTAAATTTGGAACATTGAAGTTGCAGAAACCTGCAAAAAGGTATTCTCATTAATCCACTCGTTTAGACGATTGAAGAATTTTCTACCTTTTCCATGAAAAAAATGCTAGTGCAAACACTCGTGATGCCCCACTTCGATTACTGTGATATTCTGCTTACTGACCTAAGCGTTACTTCGGCGCAGAGACTAAAACGTGTTCATAATATGTGCGTCCGTTTCGTCTGCAATATTCGCCGGGCTGATCACGTAACACCATCCCTCGAAATGTTGTCCTGGCTCCGTGTAGAAGATCGTAGGAAAATCCACTGTCTTTCCCTTCTCTTTCACATATTGCATTTCTCCACTCCTGTCTATCTTGCGTCTCGTTTTCAAAATTTATCCACCCATCATAACCTAGACACACGATCACAACACTCCTCAATATTATCCATTCCCTCCCACCGAACATCCTCATATTCATCTTCTTTCACTGTGGCTGTTCCTCGACTTTGGAATTCCCTACCGAGTAATGCCAGGGACTGTCAGACATCAAATCAATTTAAGAATAGGCTAACGGGATATTTTTCTAACAATTATTGTCAACAATAATAGCTGTTTCAGGTTTCTCAATGTTTAATGGTTATATATATCACAGATAAATATCTAAATTATCTCATTATTATTATTATTATTATTATTATTATTATTATTATTATTATTATTATTATTATTATTACCCTACTAATATTATTATTATTATATCATTATTATTATAACTATTTCTTACCAGTGTTTATTATTGTCACACTAACATTAGTTATCCAATTTTCATTACTTACTTTCATGTTGTTTTATGATCTAGATATTAATGTAATAACTATGTAAGCAAATGTATTTAATTAGAATTAGAGTCTGGCTGGGCGGAAGAGAAGGCCTACTGGCCTTAGCTCTGCCAGATTAAATAAATAAATTATTATATGATACTTATGCAGAGTTCAGACAGAAAACATTACTAATAAATTCAAATTCAAATTTATTCACAATTTACATTTGAAATGAATACATATGAATAGATGCCCGAAATGAGCATATGCTCGTGCTCGGGTACAGTCCAGTAGTCTCTACATAAATTTTACAGACATCAATAATAATGTTGATGATAATAATAATAATAATAATAATAATAATAATAATAATAATAATAATAATAATAATAATAATAATAGAATAATCGTGACGGAGATGATACAAAGATAGTAATACAAAATAATACATTAATAATAATAATAATAATAATAATAATAATAATAATAATAATAATAATAATAATAAAATAAAATATTTACAATAATAAAATAAATACTAAGGCTGATAAAATAAAATATAAAACCACTTAGCGAGAGTTAACACAACTTAAATAAGCATATAATAGCCAGGAAAAAAATGAACTCGAAAATCATCAGAAAAGTTCGTTGTATCGCAGACGACAGCAACCGCCGTATTGACATTGTGCTATGCATTATTGGTAGTAGGGGGAGCAGAAGGTCTACGTAACTGCCGTTCTCTTCGAATCTTCTCGTACAATCATGGGAAGTTAATGCTGAAAAACAAAATGTTTACGAGTCAAAATGTTCATTATTACCAGGATAAATACAAATAATACTGAAATATATTAATCAAGTTTCAGTTATAGATCTCCGCTTTTGTGCAAGAGGTATCATATCAAAATATTTTAGGAATGCCAGGGAAAACATAAATTTCAAGAACTCTCTAGTGACAAAGATAGTGACAAGTATATACAACCAAGTGTATCTGTGGCGATGCTAAGAAATCATATTATTGGAGATATAATAATAATAATAATAATAATAATAATAATAATAATAATAATAATAATAATAATAATAATAATAATAATACACTGTTAAACACTGTTATTAATTAAAAAAATGATCTATTTATATTTATTACAATATTTTATCTTATAGGTTACGTGCATCAGATAAATACAATAAAATTTAGTACCATGTAATGCTAGTAACACTTAAAATAATAATAAAATTTATAAAATATCATACTAACATTTTGACTTTATTTTTAAACTTAAGAATGTGTAAATTGCTTAGGTCTGGTTTATTTTTCAATACTGAATTGTATAATCTTGGTCCATAATTCCTTCTGTGTCTTAATCCAGCTGTAGTGTGGCATTCAAGTTCTGCCAAAAGAGTTGGGACATTTCTTCTGGTGTTATGTATATGTTTTTCAGTTATAAAATTCATTTGATTTTTGTGAAAATAAATTAGTACTGTATGTTTATATATTTGCTCAATTTCTAGTACTTGGAATTCAGAATAAATAAATTGTGTCGGATAATCAAGTGGTTTATGCAGACAAATTTTGATGATACGTTTTTGTAGTAATATTAGTACAACAACACTGGAATGACTGTGAGAGTGCACGGGGTATATAGTACGTCACGTGTCCTTCAGTAAACACCTCGCTCACAAACACAAATAACGTGTACTACAGGGTCACTCTAAAACAGATTCCTTACTCCTAAACAAGTACAGTATGCTTTAGTTTAGCAATGTTTATGATGATATTAAGCACTACTATTTGAAATAAAGATGTGAAAGTGCAGAAATAAGTAGAGGAATTCGAAAGACAGTATGTCTGTGTAAGTGGCGACATAATTGTGTGTAATTTATGCAAGACTGACATAATATGTTCTAAAAGATGGTATTTACAACAGCATTGTAATTAAACAAATATATAGGCTAAACCGTTTGAAATTGATAGACGGACGTGAGTCTGACGATCTATGTTCAACTAGTTATTCAGTTCAGCGGACGAATTTAGCAGAGATCTGTATGAAATGATGGTGCAGGCCAACATTCAACAAAGTTGGGGACAAAAACTTAAAAAAATTGTTGGAAAGTACACTTGTACGTAAAGACAATACCGTACCTGTGTTATAGTAGTACCGATATTTTAAGTTATACAGCAGATATTATTGTAATATAGACTTAAACATTTTATTCAAGGCAATACCTGTGTTGCAGTTGCACCGATGATTGAAGTTAAAATTTTACAATAAAGATTATCGTAATATGGGCTTAAACAATACATTAAGAGCGGTACTAATCAAACAGTAACATTTTAAGTTAAAATTTTACATCAAAGATTATTGTAATATAGGCTTAAACATATTGTTGAGAGTAGTACCGCTGATACAATAACATTTTAAATTAAAAGTTTACATCAAAGATTGTTGTAATATACTAGATTGAATGAGTTCATTAAGAGTAGTGCCCGTGAAACAGTGACATTTTAATTTTAAAGTTCACAGCAAAGACTATGTTTATTTTTTGTAATATAGGTACAACACAGCTCTAATCTTGAAATCATTCTTTTATGTGTGTACTGTGGTTGCTGTCCCTGAAGCGGAAATAATTTTGTTTTCATCGTTTAGCGCAGTGTGCCACTAATATTCATCAAGTCATTTGGCTCATTGCACAAACTCCGTACTCACTTAACTTCAAGGAGTAGTGGCTAAGATTCCAGTCTCTACTAATAAACCATGCATAAGTGATGGATGTATAGGTAATGTGTAACTATACAAGGGAATTGCTTTGTTGTAGTTATACACACGAAACTCCCCGTTTAAACGTTGTATACAGGTAAAAAAAAATGGCCGCCTCTCTAACAGCTGTTCGTATCGACTGCCAATTTATGATGATGGTTGCCTTGTAATCACAGAACAACAAATCAAAGAGTTCGGAATAATTGCAACAATATTGCTGTACCTGTACTCTTTGACCAAAGTATAGCCTAAAAATCGATCACGCCCAGTGTTGTAACACTCCATTTTAGCGCGGCACACTAACGGAAGCAATGAAGAATTTCAGATTTCGTAACAAAATAATGACGAAATTATGACGTAGTTCTGTAACAGTAATATTGTTGTACACGATGTACGTATTGACTCATTCATTCATAGTGTTCTGCCAAAGGGCAGGCCTTTCACTGCAAACCCAGCATTCTCCAGTCCTTCTTATTTTCTGTCTTCCTCTTTATCTCCGCATATGATCCATATATCTTAATGTCGTCTATCATCTGATATTTTCTTCTGCCCGAACTCTTCTCCCGTTCACCATTCCTTTCAGTGCAGCCTTCCAAAGACAGTTTCTTCTCAACCAATGACCCAGCAAATTCCTTTTCCTCTTTCTGATCAGTTTCAGCATCATTCTTTCTTCATTCACTCTTTCTAACACAGTTTCATTTTTTATTCTGTCTGTCTATTTCACACGCTCCATCCTTCTCCATATCCATATTTCATATGATTCTAGTCGCTTCTCTTCACTTCGTCCATGTTTCCACCACATACAGTGCTACACTCCACACAAAGCACTTCACTACTCTCTTCCTTAGTTCTTTTTCCAGAGGTCCGCAGAAGATGCTCCTTTTTCTATTAAAAGCTTCCTTTGCCATTGCTATTCTCTTTTTGACTTTTTGGCAGCAGCTCATGTTACTGCTTGTAGTACACCTCAAGTATTTGAAGCTATTTGCTCTACTGCTTCATTTAGAATTCGCAAGTTTACCTTCTTTACTTTCCTTCCTATGATCATGGTCTTCGTCTTGTTAGCATTTATCTTCATTCCATACTGCTCACAGCTGTCATGAAGCATATCCCTTATTATCATCTCCTTTTCTGCTAACAACGCCATATCTTCAGCAAATGTTATACGCTTTATTCTTCTTTCTCCTACTATCACTCCTCCCGTGTTCTGAAAACAGTTCTTCACTAAATCCTCCAAGTAGATGTTGAACAGGATAGGTGATAAAGGACATCTTTGTCGTACTCCTCTCTCTATTTCATTTCCTCCTGACATTTTTCTCCTATGCTGACTATGTAGTGATTATTAGTAAGGAATTTAGCACACAATTTATAAACGAGCTATTCGCTGTATAAGTATATGGTACTTAAACATCTGTATAAGAATTCTTGTTAGTAAGACTATTCTTGTATAATGAGTAATAACTTGTATTATATATTAGAGTTTGTTTAAAGTGTTGTGTTGATGAGCCAGAGGCCGTTTTAGGGTCTTATACGCGCAGGATGCCCTCTCCAGCCATTGTACATAAATAACAATAAATATATATTTGCATACTGTATATGACACTATTTCTGGCATAAGTGCCAGTAGGTGTGTGAGTGCGGTGATTGGCTTTTTATTTATTTTATTTTATTTTTTACTTTATTTTTTTATTTTTTTTGTTTTAATTATTTTGGTGTAGGCCTAATTTGTTAATTTGCGATGCTTAAGGAATGGTGAACGGGACTAGAGTTCGGGGTAAAAGATATCAGTTGATAGACAGCATTAAAGTATTATATGGGGAGATTAAGAGGAAAGCAAGAAAGGGAAATGCTGGGTTTGCAGTTAAAGACCTGCTCTTGGGCAGAACACTGTGCATACATACATTTTTTTTTAAGTTTCCCCTTCCGGTGGCAGAAGCGTCTGAATCGTTATGGAGACTTTCATGGTGTGGTGTTATTTTATTGATCTGCCTCTCTGTTGCTGTCGTGTGTCCTCTCAGACAGTATTCAAATTTCCAACACGCGTTTGCGGTTTTGTTTGTGTGTTTTAGTTTGGTGGTTGGGGCTGGTGGTAGTTGTAGAGGAGTTTCTCCAGTGTTGTTCTGTTGTTTGTGTTCGGGGGATTTGCGAAGATGTGTTGTGTATATACGCGATTTACTGCCGAATGTGTGTATTTCCTCTTTATTTTGTTTAGGTGTGTGAAGAGTGGCTTTGTTTTTGTCGTAGTGTAAACTGTGTTGTTTCTGGTGCGTCTGTGCAGGTGGAAGATTTGGCGGAGAATTCTTCTTTCGCGGGCTTCAAATTTCAATTGGGTCGTTGGAGGGGCTTGTGTGAGGAAAATGGAGGGATATATGCATAGGGATCTAACCAATGCTTTGTATAGGTGGAGGAGTGTTTCGGTTATACAGCCGGGTCGATTGATGCCACTTAGGTAGCTTATTGCTCTGGTGGCTGCGTTATATTTCCTCCAGGTTTCTTTAGCTACTTCGGTCCAGGAGAGTTTGGAGGTGAGGGGTATTCCTAGATATGTGAGATTCCGCTGGCGTGGAAGTTGAATGTTGGCTATTGCGATTGGGTTGTTCTGGAGGACCCGAGTCCGGAGTTTTGGGCGGAAGACGCATATCTGTGTTTTGTCTGTGTTGACTGTGATCCGCCACGTGTTGGTCCAATTTAGATACTGCCTGAGTGTTGCGTTTAGTAACGTCCTAGCGGAGGGGAGTCGGGGGTGTGTAGCCCAATATCCGACGTCGTCTGCATATTAGAGATGGGTAAAAAATAACACAACAGTTATTTTGGAACTGTTCCGGTCTCGGAACTGTTGCAAAAATGAACAGTAGGTCGGAACCTCCTGTTCCGAAATAACAGTGTTCCGACTCAGAGCTGCTCATTTGCCCAGCTGTTGCGGCTCGCAGTACCGCGTTACACAAGGCATGTTCCGACTCCGAGATAACAGTCGGAACGTCGGAGCTCGTTCCGAAGAACCAATGACAGCTGCGGTTACACTGTTCTCGTTGTTCTTTATGTTGTACTTGGAACTTCGTTGGATGAAGTTGGTACTTGAAACTCTCTCGTGGTTGGAGGGGGGGGCGCATGGAAATTGAAATCCTTGCGGTGGCGCGAACTTTAATATCAACATTTGTAAGACTGGCCAATCATCTGTAATGTTATAGTAAGTATTTAATAATCTGTAATATTCATTCCCGCTTTATAGTTTATTTCACCATTAGTTGACTAATTCTGTTTTATAAACATTCTACAAAGTCATAAAGTACGCATACTATTATTAATTCATTGATCAGCTGATTATATACAAAAGTTAAAGTCGTAAATGGTAATGAGTGGTTTAGTTACAATGTCTGTATGTCGTTTGTTGAGGTTAAGTCTGACAAGCACAAGTTTTTGTGATATCTTCTCTGTTATCAAAGAACGACAAAAATGTTGTAGCATTATTTGTTGGAAACTACCCATATAAGTACTGATTTGGAGAGCGAGGTTTAATGCGAAGTTTAAATTACACTTTGGTAAAGATGCGATTCCAACATTTTACTAACCCACTGCGGGGTTTCCAGGTTTCAGTACTGCCAATATATATCTTTTTTATTATTTATGAAATTGTAATATTTATTACTATTATTATTATTATTATTATTATTATTATTATTATTATTATTATTATTATTATTATTATAACTGTGCATTAAGAAAAGTAAAAATAAAAATTAATGATTTGTTTTTTTTTTATTATGTAATAGTGAGAACAGAAATTACATACCATATGTTTTAAATGTTATGTTAATATTTTTTAGTTGGCTACCATGTCTTTATAACTTTATGTACGAAAACAAAGTGCTGTATTCTGTCCTTGTAGTCAACAGCTGTTTAATTACTAACATTAAGCTTTTGAGTTCTGTCCGCATGCACAGCAATTTTCCAAAATCGATTCGAATGTGCATTGCAGTGCCATCTATAGATAAGAATGTGTACTATGTCATGCCTATGAGTGCTCCAGTGTGAGCTGCAAGGTGAAGAGGGAGGGTACTGTACCGTTCGTTTGAACGACTCAACGACTCCGACTCATCACCACTGGTGACTGTTATTTCGGAACTGTTATTTGGAACATAGTATTTTTTTGGAACCGGAACCGTCGGAACTGTTCCGGGAAAAGAACAACTTCGCCCATCACTAATGCATAGGGATCTAACCAATGCTTTGTATAGTGTTTCGGTTATACAACCGGGTCGATTGATGCCACTTAGGTAGCTTATTGCTCTGGTGGCTGCGTTATATTTCCTCCAGGTTTCTTTAGCTACTTCGGTCCAGGAGAGTTTGGAGGTGAAGGTATTCCTAGATATGTGAGATTCCGCTGCAGTGGAAGTTGAGTGTTGGCTATTGTGATTGGGTTGTTCTGGAGGACCCGAGTCCGGAGTTTTGGGCGGAAGACGCATATCTGTGTTTTGTCTGTGTTGACTGTGATCCGCCACGTGTTGGTCCAATCTAGATACTGCCTGAGTGTTGCGTTTAGTAACGTCCTAGCGGAGGGGAGTCGGGGGTCTGTAGCCCAATATCCGACGTCGTCTGCATATTGTGCCAGTCCTACTAGCGGGTTGTTAGGGAGGGGAATATCTGCCACATAGATGTTATACTGTTTGAAGTTGTGTCCGTCTGCATAAACATGCATGCAATTTTTCTTCTTGTTGGTCTTTAGTTCGTCTATAATGCATGGATTATTTTTGATTAATTGATGAACTAGTGGACTTACTCGTGTTAAATATGTAATATTCGTCCGGCTTACAGCTGTTTCAGTGCATCACGCACCATCATCAGAGCCTACTAGATCGCGGCGTCATCTCGAACTTCTCTGCCTGTTAGGAGGGTGTGTTTTATTGTTTGAATGTGTTGGATTGTGGAGTCGACTAGTGTGTGTGTGTACTGAAATTGATCTGTGTGTTGAGGATTTGATCAGGGTGTGTTTTAGTGTGTTTGTATATTTCGTATTGTTCTAGTGTGTTGAGTTTCAGTACACACACACTATTCGACTCCACAATCCAACACATTCCAACAATAAAACACACCCTCCTAACAGGCAGAGAAGTTCGAAATGACGCCGCGATCTAGTAGGATCTGATGATGGTGCGTGATGCACTGAAACAGCTGTAAGCCGGACGAATATTACATATTTAACACGAGTAAGTCCACTAGTTCATCAATTAATTATATTCAAGTGTTAAAAGTGGTGTACGCAAGATTCAAAAATGGATTATTTTTGTATAGCTCATTTTATTTTTAGGGCTCCTCACAAAACTAATAGTCGTACATAAGACTGCAGAACGTGCGAGTAATAAGCTTCTAGAAATAATGCTGCAATAAAAACCTCCCGTACAGTGTTCAAAGAATCATTAACAGAGTGCGCTGTGGCATAATGTTGTTCGAATTATGCGTTTTGTTTCTCATTATCTGATATAATTTAAAAAAAAACGACGCGTTTGTTTGTGTGCGGTACCTCTCCTAATTTACAGTATCATAAAATTCTTAGGATCAAATTATTCACTTTGGAATTAGTCGTGAATTATCTGTGGTTCAGTATCTACTAGAGATAAACAAAACTAACTGCCGTTCTCGCTCGCTATATTCGTTGCATTTGTCTTTCGAGTCTCGTCTCGTCTCGTCTCGTCTCGTCTCGTCTCGTCATTCTCGAAATAGCATTTGGTCGTCGTGGAAAGATTTCGTAACTTTCAATAACATAAATCATTAAAATAAATGAGCAGTTAATATCAAAGACGGACATCTGTCGTCTCCATAGTTTTGATCTAGAGGCAATTTTTTAATTCAGATTGTTCTTTCTAATATTTAACACAATTTATTTTACACATGTAGTGTTAGAGTTTGCATATGGTTTCACTATAACTGGAAAGAGCATGAAAAATTGTATAAAAAACCACAGCTATTTAAATTTCGATTGAGGTCAGATGTCCGTCTTTGATATTAAACTACTCAAATAATATTATTTATTTAAATGAGACAAAAAGACAATCAATATTTGAGGAGAAAAATTCGCTCCTGCGCCGGGGAACGAACCCGGATCCTTGGTTCTACGTACCAAGAGCTCCTGACCACTGAGCTATGCCGAATTCAATCCACAGCACCGGACCGAATCCTCTTCCTTCAACGTTTCCCTTTGTGGCCTGACTCCGAGTTAGGCATATAATATATGTTGACGTTTATGTCCAGTGTCAACTGCCATTATACTAGGAGCGCACTCAGCTGAGTGACTTGTTTGGCCGGGATTCCGCAGTTGCGTGCACAGTACTCTGTACAAATATATGCACTGCAGCTATGACAATATTATAGATTTATTTTATTGATTTGTCCTACAGAATAATATTTGTGATATTGACAATTAATATTTGAGGAGAAAAATTCGCTCCGGCACCGGGGATCGAACCCGGGTCCTTGGTTCTACGTACCAATCGCTCCTGACCACTGAGATACGCCGAATTCAATTTTTATCCTCAAATATTAATTGTCAATATCACAGATATTATTCTGTAGGACAAATCAATAAAATAAATCTATAAGATACAAAAAGAGAAAATAGGACAGTAACTTAGTTATCAAAATGTCCTGGTTCTGTTATATGATATTTTTTAAAATTTTTTATTAGGTTATTTTACGACGCTTTATCAACATCTAGGTTATTTAGCGTCTGAATGAAATGAAGGTGATAATGCCTGTGAAATGAATCCGGGGTCCAGCACCGAAAGTTACCCAGCATTTGTTCGTATTGGGTTGAGGGAAAAACCCGGAAAAAATCTCAACCAGGTAACTTGCCCCGACCGGGATTCGAACCCGGGCCACCTGGTTTCGCGGCCAGACGTGCTGACCGTTACTCCACAGGTGTGGACTATATGATATTACCTATGGTTATATATATATATATATATATATATATATATATATATATATATATATATATATATATATATAGAAAAAAAAACAATTCTCAATTAAATTTGCATTTCTAAGAAACATGAATCATAACGTTAATATCTTTTTACTTGAGATTGCACACTTGATCTCAAACATATGAAAAGAAAATTCCTAGCCGTTCAATAAGGGCCTAGTAATTAAATAAAGACTGGGGAACGGATTATTATACACTGAAAGGTAGAGCTGATGTTTCAAATAGGCTACTTGATTGTTTATAGATATATAACAGTTGCCTAAGTAGATAAAAGTTCAGTCAGGTATAAACAACTGTGGCGATTCAAGGCTGCTTGACATTCGGGACTTCGGGAGTGATTAATCTCGGCGTCTCGAAACACTCACAAGCAGTCAATGACGCGACATATAGAACATTATCATGCGGGTTTTCGGCTTTGCGGGAGCTGTTAGTCTTGCTTTCTCGATCGTTGTTCATCTCTAGTACCTACCAATTGTTCTGTGAAGCAACATGATCATGTACAGGGACATCATTTTATTTTTACTAACATTTTTAATATTAACCTGTCTAAACCTTTAGAGAACCGGAAACACCGCTTGCTCCCCCCTCCAAGACTGGAGTTCGATGATGCTGGCGTAAAACACAAATCACTCTACTAGGTATAGGAAGGAAGACAAGTAGTTCATCCATTTACGTAAACTAGGAAATATCGCGATTTTGAGTTTGATAATTTTCATTAGGTTTTTCTTTAATCAAAGTACAGTACTGTATTAAGAATAAGTGTTTTTACTCACGAACTGAGTTATCCATGCGAACGTATTCATTATGCAGTGTATATTATCCTGTCTACAGCACATTAGCGTACAATATAGAGAAAGAAGTTAAATTGAAAAATAATCATAATATGAATATTTAAACACAATTTTGAAAATGGTGGCCGTTCAATTCGATACAGGCTTCAGTTCTTTTCTGCATATTATCGCACTATAGACTATTGCATCTAATTCCAATTGCCAGTTTCGTCCTTCGTGCTAGTAACTCATGTTGAAATAATTCTGTACCTACTCTACGTACTGTAAATTCAATCTTCACTTCTGCCCGACCCGAAAATATAAAATTACTCAGACATGCTATCTACTGTCCGTCCAAGTGGTTATGCCGCAGGATTGTAGAAAGGGAGGAAATCACGTGACAGTTAATTACTTAACGAGGCCCTTTTATTTAAGTTAAATTAAACAGCTGTATAATATTACGTAAACGTCCAATTCCTAAGAGAAATTAATGTTTTCAGAAAAGAGCTAAGACAGCCCAGCTTTTATAGAAGGGAGAGCAGAAGCAGGTGGGGGAAATCGGGATGCGACGTAGGCAAACGGACAGTACCTGTGCGAAAATATGATTCAATATTGAAAGCTCTTTCGTCACTGGAAAACGCGAACATATTTCTGGAACGTACTATACTCAGTAACTCAGTACTGCTTACTATCTGCGGTCTTGGTTCTGTGTGGAGTTGGAACTTCATTAGTAGAAGGGGTGGGAGTGAAGTACATTCAAAAACTCAGGTACAATAAAAATTGAAGTAAAAATAAAATGATGTCCCTGTATATGGGAAGACTTTCAGAATGATCCGTAAAACCTAATTACAGAAGTACTTTGAACTTATATTACAATTCGACCGCAATTCATGCACTGCATTCACTTTGTAAAATTTCAATTTTGCAAGTTTTATAATTGTAGGAGCAAAGGTTTTTGGAAACACTAATTTGCTGTGAAACACACTGTAGAGATTTCTTTGATTAAGATACTAATGCTCCTCCAACTTAATTTAGATTTGGGTTTTTGATTACGAATTCTATCATTTAACTATCCCGTCCCTTAATTTTAGAACAAGTTGTTATAATTAAGAATTTTGTTATGCTAACAACTTTATAGTGTTAAAGAAAATTAAGTGGTAAATTACCTAGTTGACTATATTTGACTTCTTGTTAGTCATCCTCAGAACTAGTGAGGTCCTTGCTTCTTTCGGTTTCTTCTGTTGTTTTGCTGGAGGGTGCGTTTGTGTGTGGTAGTGTAGAGTCGAATAGGATGTGTGTTCTGAAATTCAGCTTTGTATTGAGGGGTGTTATGGGTGCGTTTTTGTCTGTTTATATATATTTTATACTCGTGCTGTTCTAGTGTATTTCATTTCTGTTTTTTTTTTTCTTGGTAGAATATGTAGAATTTCCATGCCTGTTTCTATATTGCTGTAGCTGTGGTTGGTGTTAGTGGTGTGTTCTGCATATGTGGACGTGTTGTATGATTTGTTTATGGCCGTGATGTGTTCTTTTTATCGTGTTTGAATAGATCTTCTAGTCTGTCCGTTGTCAAAATTGTTACAACTATTGCATGATAATTTGTATATTCTTGTTAGATGCATTTATTTGTTTTGTTTGTGTGTTGAGGTGTTTTTGAAGATTGTTTTGTGTTCTGTATTGTAATTTAATTTCCTGAATGAAGATGCGATCTTGTGCATGTGTGTTTTTATTTTCGTATACTAGTGTGATGTATTTTCTGTGTTTGTGTTGTGTTTCTTGTAATTATGTGATGTATTTTTTATGATATTGTCTATTATGTTGATACAAAGTGTTAAAATTTCGTAATCAAGATGCATAATCGAGCTGCTTTCCTGTTTCTCTATTGGAGCTGGAACACCAAAAATTTCACTAAAATTGCTTATATACTTCTATGAATGACTGTTTTCACATAAGTGTCATACATTTCTTTGTAATAATTTAAACATATCTGGTAACATTAAAGAACTACCGTAAAATTTAATCAATAAACACTTCACTTACACCTGCATACTTTTGCTTATGTTTTAACAGAGTATCAAATTGTCGGACTGCAAGATAGAAATAAACTGAATTACAAGGTAACTAAACACCTGTTTGTTTTGACCTTGAGCGTAATATCACGCGGTATATACAGTCCGCGTCACCGATTTTGGCGTGTGAAATAAGTAATGGGAACGTTAAATGCGAGTGTTTTTACAATTTCCGCAGTCAGTTTGACAACTGTGTTTGGCAAATGGCTGATGTGACTTATATAGGAAGTGGTGTCATTCTCAGCTGCACTAGCAACATGCACACAAACTGGGTACTATATATCTAGGACACACGCCAAAATCGCTGGCGCTAGCTGTACCTAGGTCATAGATCTATGAACAACAAGCATATCTGATGCCAGTTTTTTGCGCTGGAAGCCGATCGGAACGTTTTCTATTTATGTAAATCAAGTCGTATATGACACACAACATCAATTCCATATACACAGTCACTGATATAGCGCAAAACAGTAAAAAGTGTGACGTCCGTAATGCTGAAAAACATCCTACAATAACCGAAATAACGGCTGCATATTTTAAACCCGAAGAATATTACCCTTGGTAGTATTCAGTAATGAACGAGATGAGATGTTTTAAGTGTTTTCTTTTCCTGTAGGACTATATTGTTTTATACTTTCAGAAAAAAATGCGTACTTTGAAATAAAATATAAAACAGCATGTAACATCCGGTGTATCATGAGAATTCATGTAAATTAATTTTATATGTTTACTTACGCTGTAAAATGTATACTTGAAGCGAATTTTTTTATATTTTTCGAGATTTAAAAGGGTCTGTTGTATGAAATTCCGGAAATGAACGATATATCGCCTCATTTGGGTGTACATCATGGTAGAATATTTCTGTGTGACTCGTAAATGATGTTGAAGCGAAATGAAGTACAAGCGAAAATGGATAATTTAATAATAAGGGGATACACACTATCTTCATGATGCTTATGTATTGCTTTACTTTTCATTATGTTAGTTTACAAAATATTTCCCGTTCTTCCTACAAGTATAACTGGAAATATCCAAGTTTTTCTATCAATTGGAATTTCATCTCCTACAATATGACAGCTCGATAACATTGCATTCTGCTTTACTAGATCTATGTACTATTTTTCTGCTCCTGCAATTCACTCCCTTATTGCATTTATATTATATGCTTGCCTGACATCTTCTTCGTTCCCTGTCACATTTTGTTTCGCATATGAAGAGTCTTATTTTGAAGGTTTCCGTCTAGTATGTCCACGTTACTATAGTTTTTGCAGCATAGATAAGAATTACTGTGAATTGTTGTTTAGTCAACTGTCCGAAGACAGATCAGAAACTCACAAGATATACCAAGAAGGCACCATTTATGAGGGAGCTAGGTCAGGAGATAATGGTGTAGAGCAGTAATGTCAACTGATGCCCATAGGAGCAAGCGCTCGCTTTAGAGCCCAGGAGAGCCTGAGCGCTTTACAGCGGAAAGGAAATAGGCAGACGAAAGAGGTTGTATATACCGCTTGGTCCAGCTATATACGGGGATGGCCAGCACTGATTCAATGGATAAAGGGAAGAGAACTTATTAAAACTGTATCCATGTTAATTTTTAGATTTGTCTGAGAAGTATAAGTGCATTATAAGAATGTAAGTTTTAATTTTAATGTTCATTTTTCACGAGCTTGCTTTTTTATTCAAAAGAAATATTTTCTCAACTTTTTTTAAAGAAAAGTGAAATTTTAAGGTATGTTTGTTTAGCAGCCTTACAGGTACTAAAACAATGTTTTCGTAAATCTAATATATTGTAAATACATATTACTGAAGATTGTGTATTAAAATGTTTGAAAATATTCGCATGGAAAATGTTTGTAAGGAAATGAATTAACAAAGCAAATACTGTTACATCACAAACAAAAGATATGTGCCTATGTGTTGGTGAAACGTCAGCTCTATAGCTTCAGCAGATTCCGAGATAATTTAATATTCTGATAAAAGGAAGTTGCGCACCAATATCACCTAAAAGCATAATGCGATAAGAGTTTTATTATATAATAAACCTAGACATATACCTAAACAACTTTGCTTTGTACTATAATATTGTTTATGCTCGACCATGCCGAAATGTAGTAATTATACACCTGGTAGCAGACCATTAATGCATGTCATTAAAATACACCTACTCATTAAAGGTCAGGTCTTTCAGCCAATGACGACTCAGGTTACAACTGTTCAGCCAATGACAGGTCAGCTTTCTACCATTATAAAACCGCAAGTATCGATTATTCTCGGATATGCAATCGAAAGAGAATTAGCGAAAAGTCACGGAGGCTGGAAATCCAATACTGTCGCAGAAGGTTATGTTCTGTTACTATAATAATTAGCGTTAATTGTAAATAATATTCAAATAAATTCAATTTGTCATCTCGTTTTTCAATGTCGAATTCAATAATCAAGGTTATAATATTATAATATTATCAAGTTTAACGGGACTACGTCAAGGTCAATGACATTATTGTTCCTCGGAAAAAATCAATACTTTCGCGTCTGCGCACATCTCACAATTCACGACCTAGAACAAGGTCACTTCCGATCTTGTCAATTACAAATAAAATGTATACATCTGAATACCGGTAATTTCAAGTTAGAAATATGGTCGAGCATAAAAAGTCGTATGAAACTCGCCTATAATGGTAATTAAGAAGCTCGTATGAAAATTATGAAACTCGCTTGCGCTCGTTTCATAAATATCCATACTCGATTCTTAATTACTATCATTATAGGCTCGTTGCATAATATACCATTTGATTACTTTTATAAGGCTAAAAATACTATCAATTTCAACTTATCATGTCATATTCAGTGTCTTTATTTGGGATAACACTTTCTTTATGAATGATGTGTTTAATTCACTTAGTACAGTATAGTTGTAGTTATTATGGAATTTCTGTGAATATTCCTTCTTTACTCTTTATTATGTTATTAACGTTTAAAACACAACTGCAATATTAGACTAAGAAATAAGTGTTAGTACTTTTTTTACAGACAATATAGGAAATAACAAACAGAAAGAAGCCATATAAAAATAAAGACATAAAATTTCACGTTCCGTTTGAAGTTTGTGCACCACTGTTTTCTTAATCCAACAGGCTGCTTATTCCTTCTAGCATACCTGGCGCTTAATGCCCGCGCACGACGTCAAGGTCAGAAAAATGCGCTTGTTTTGACATTACTGGTGTAGAGTGGCCAGTTTCTTTCCCCCTCCATTGAATGTATCGCTGACTAATAACATATTACACTAATCAGACTTCAGATGTATATAAACAATAGTCCTTATTCTGGCACATATCGTCAAGTGAGATGTACTGCCTGATTATAAAAAAAATTGCCGCACAGATACCTTATAAGTCCCAGAAAGGAGGCAGTTCGCATTATCAGACACACAACAAAACAAAACTAATATTATTATCTCAACTAGTCCTTCTCTTGTGACCCAGGTCGCTCGTCCTCTGATCATGCGCACTGCCTCCTTTGTGGGACTTTGAAAAAAGTTTTGTCGCAGAGATACTTTATAAGACTGTACACATCAGCCAGAACCTCAATCAGAGATATTGCTGAGCGTCCTATCTTTGTAATTTATAATGTTGTAATCTGATACATTTTCGAACTAATAATTAATTTTAATAAGGTAACATGAAATATAATTACATGTTTATTATTTAGCCTAAAAGTAAATAAAATATATTATAATAAATGTTAGGCTGCATCTGACTATTTTATTTTCATTATCTCTTTAGAGATAGGCTAAATTTTTACCAAAGAATTATAACTGGTCAGACGCCTGAGTTTATTTCATATTATGAAAAAAGATAAAACTGTACCTGATACAATATCTCGACATGGTTAGACGTGCAGCCGATAACGATACTGTTACGGGTTCAAGTCTCACACATCCGTGCTGTTTTATTGTATGTATGTATTTATTTACACTGCAAGTGGGCAAGCACCCGGTGGCAGTGGTATACACAATATAAACAATACACAATAAAATGATAAGCAATACACAATAAAATTTACAGTACACAATACAATTTTACAATACATATACAATTTTATGCACAGTACAATAAGAATACACAATAAAAGTTAAAACAATAATAATAAAACATAAATAAAATACCTAATATTACAATACAACCTACATAATTATGTATAGGCCCTACATAAGTTTCAATAGTCTTTCACTTTACTCTCATCTCATTCCCTGTAGTGGCACTATGACGCATTTCACTGACACTTTAGCATACATTTCACTGACACTTTGTAACACATTTCACTGACACTATAGGACACATTTCATTGACGCTATAAATTATCACTGATCGGAACTATTCACTGCACTGTAAAACCATAACTTCACTGACTCACCTCGCTTCACTGATACAACAGTTCAAATAAGTCAAATAATTACATCCTTATGCATACTTATAAACAGAACTACATTTAAACTAAACATTTCTAGTCTAAGGCCCTCTTACACGCTATTTTTAAATAATTTACAATTCAAACCAAGGAAGTAAATCGTCAGGCTAGATAAATACATGTCACCTTAAAAAATTAAATGTTAAATGTCACCTTAATTTTAATTTGCACTTTATACACAGCTTTTTTAAGTTATTCTTGAATCTCCTTAAGGAAGGACAGCCCTCAAAGACCGCTGCAGGTAGTCATTCCAATCATTTATAGTTATTGCCAGTATTTTAATGTGCTAACCATTTAGTATTCTACAGATTTCTTTGATATTAATCTTACGTTATCTACACTACTACATAAATTGGCTCACGGAAATAATATAGGTCTACGTTAATATCTATAGAACTAACAGTTATGCTCATACCACAGTCACGAAGTTCAATAAGTAGTAAATATGCATCCATAGATAGTTGCTATCCACTAGGATCGCTACTATCACCTCATCACAGACAATGCGAAATAGTATCTGCACAGTCTATTGTTCCTAGTACCCTCACAACTCAAGCTTCGTGACTGTATATACTAGACTGTCCTTATACCTAAGCCTTTGTAACTATGCACTTGACAGTTATTTGTATTGACAATCGTTCTCATAAAAAAAAATTAAAGCCGCGCCGTAGCCTTCTGAATCAGTAAAGATGTAGGATTTTATAGCACTGCTATGGCTACGCGAAGCCCTGATTTGCTATATATGCTGTATTATATAGTGTTACTATCACGAGCTTCATTTGTTTGCTAGTGTTGTAAATATTTTTTTTACGATAGTGCGTAAAGTTGCATTTTACTCACTTATCAGTGTGCAAAGTGAGGCTTTAAAACACTATAGTGTAGTATAAAAGTAAGTAATCACTTTAGGCACTGCTATTCATTTTACGCACTGAAAAGAAAATGTAATATTAAATGTACAAAACTTTATTCAGTATGAAATTAATGCATAGCCTTGATCTTTCATTACTTAAATATTACTTTAGGATGGTGGAAAGATTTAGTAGAGATGAATTTCATTGAAAATGCTGTCTCTAAACTCGGGGGGGGGGGAAATCATCACGTCACATTTTTGTGGTATGTGTGGGCAACAAATAATCAATAATATATTTTTATCAA
Organism: Periplaneta americana; assembly: GCF_040183065.1. Classification (NCBI taxonomy): domain Eukaryota; kingdom Metazoa; phylum Arthropoda; class Insecta; order Blattodea; family Blattidae; genus Periplaneta; species Periplaneta americana. The sequence continues at coordinate 118,596,944 of NC_091130.1, forward strand.
CAGTAATCTCACTAGAGGTTTTGATTTGTCTAGAGAAAATCAAAACTCGAATGGGATTTACTTGACTATTACACGATTAGAAGAAAGTGTATAGAGATTAGAAGAAATAAATTACTCTAATACAATAGAATATTAATTAACTTACTAAAATTGTATTTCACTAATGTTAGATTCACCAAGATGTTTGAACGGAGCCGCTATTTTCAATTGACTATCTATGCGAGAAACAAATGACGATCGCAAAGCATATTTTATAGTACCGTAAAGAATTTGCAGTTTGAAATGTTGGTAAACAATTAAACAAATGCTAGGAAAGTGATAAAAACACAAAGAAATGCTAATGAAGTGATAAAAATAAAGAAATGCTAGGGAAATGATAAAATTGTAGCGATAAACAGCCATGATTGGTTGAAACACATCCTTTCGTACTGTTTTATTGGTCAAACATAATATGCTGTAGTAAAAGTGTAATATTTGTCGTAACTGCACGGCTGAAAGTTTCCACACTTATTCTCTAGTAAAGCGATATATAGACTAAATATATATTTTTTCTTTTAACAAAGATAGGCCTATAGGATTATGAAACACAGTGTTAGTGACATACCTATTTATGGATACCATGCCAGGTATTATTTTCAGAGGATCAGGAAATATGTAATAATTCTTTTTTATAGTTTTATGTGTTGTCAAATTACCGACCTTGAAATAGAGCCTACTATGTTTCTATGTTATCCGTTAACCACCTCTTCAATACGAAGCACTCATTAACAACAAATTAATGTTTATAATGCCAATTGCTATTGTGATTTACGACGAAAATCGAGTTCCAATGATGAAACCTCTATTTTGAGTTCGAATCTCTCAAAAAGCCTGTATGTTTCTTTCATTCCTAAGTAATTCATATATAATAATAATAATAATAATAATAATAATAATAATAATAATAATAATAATAATAATTGAAGGTTGAAGATAGATTAAATGGGAGCAGGAAGATGTTATAACTTTGTACAACGCACAGAATGTTACAATTTCTTAGCAGGATGTAAATTATTGCAGAAAATTTTGTCAGAATTTTTCAGACGAATGCATCCCAACTTATTCAGCATCTCTCCTCTTTTGCGCTAATAAAGTTACCCCTTCAGAAGTTCAAGAAAAATTCGTATGAATGATTTGATTCAAATTGAATATAAGACTGTCTCATTAGGAATGATTGATTTTAATTTGAATTGTGCTCAGTATAGTGATAATGGGTAAATTAATTATAATTCATACTTCAACTGTCCCAATAAGACTCGAGCTGTCGAAAGATAAAAACTTTTTCACTCATAAGGGGCGAATCTTACAACTGAGTCGAAAGCATCTGTAATACAGATTTTTTAATTTTTACAATCAAGGATAATTATTATCAGGGAAAGGATTTATATGTAAATACATATTTACTTATAAAGCTAATATAATTTATATTTTGCATTATCTTTATGTTTCACAATGTGTAGGGTTGAAAAATCCTACTTTTATTTTCCATATTTTTCCATATTTTAGAGTTTAGTACATATTTTCGTTAATTTCCATATATTTTCCATATTTCATATAAAACAGTCCATATTATATTAGGTTTAACAATAAAACAAAACAAAATTCCATTAACTTTTAAAAATACATTTCAACAATAGAGATTTAAACACATGTTCAGTAATCCCTTTAACATCAGAGTTATTTGAAAATTAGCAGTCCTATCAACAATGGGAAAGTAAGTTACAAAACTGTATTAATTTAATTTAAAATTTTTAACAGACTTCAGTTGTGCAGCTCAACAGTTAAATGCCAGTCAGAGTACACATAGGTTCAGTTTTGTAAATCATACTATAAAGACGGTAAATATGCCAAAAGTACGTCATTCAGTCAATTTAAAATCAAAACTAACAAGTTACATTTCAGAATTTAAAGAAGATGGTTTATCAACTGACAATAAAATATTATTTTGTAATTTGTGTCAGTGTGCAGTATCATCTACACAAAAGTTCCTGGTGCAACAACACATTACAACTAGTAAACATCAGGCCAACAAACAACTAAATTCCAAGCAGAGACAATTGTTTTTAACACAACCAACAACATCGAATGTAAGATCTGAGTTTAACATCGACCTGTGCCGTTCTCTCATCTCTGCTGATATTCCTCTCTACAAACTAAAGAATAAGGTCTTCAGGGAATTCCTTGAAAAATATACTCAACATACAATCCCGGATGAGTCAACACTTAGGAAGACGTATGCTCCATCCATCTACGATGAGACAATACAGAAGATAAGAGATGAAATTAAAGATAGTTCAATTTGGGTTTCCATTGATGAGACTCCCGACAAAGAAGGTAGACTTGTTGGTAATGTAGTTATCGGTTTGTTAAATGAACAATATTCTGAAAGAATTCTTTTACATTGTGATGTTCTAGAAAAGTGCAATAACAAAACTATAGTTAAACTGTTCAACGAAGCTATGGGTATCCTGTGGCCAAAGGGTATTATGTACGATAATGTGTTATTCTTTATTAGCGATGCTGCCCCTTATATGGTCAAAGCTGGACAAGCATTATCTGTTGTATATCCTAAATTGACTCATTTTACTTGTGTGGCGCATGCATTTCATCGTGTGGCAGAAGTGGTCAGAGACAATTTCCCTAAAGTAGATTTGTTGATTTCATCAGTGAAAAAAGTATTTCTCAAAGCTCCCAGTAGAGTTAACGTGTTGAAAGAAATGTACCCTGAAATTCCATTGCCACCAAAGCCAATTTTAACTAGATGGGGTACATGGCTAGAAGCAGTTGAATATTATGCCGAACATATAGACTCTATTAACAATGTTCTCCTTGCATTGGACTCTGAAGATGCAGTCTCAATTGATACTGCGAAAACAGTTACCTGTGACATAAGTGTGAAGAATGACTTAGCTCACATTCAGCATACATTTTCATGCATCATAAAAACGCTCAAAAGTCTCCAAAATAGGCACCTTTCACTATCTGAAAGTTTTGAAATTATAAATAGTACTGTGGAACAACTGAATCGTGGTAGAGGTAAAGTTGCAGATGCAGTAAGAGCTAAGGTGGACACTGTACTTTCAAAAAACCCTGGATATGAAGAACTACAAAAGGTTGTTGCTGTGATGAGTGGTGAATCAACAGTGAAGATTAACTTGGACTTATCCCCAGCAGACATTGTGAAATTGAATTATGTACCAGTTACTTCTTGTGACGTCGAACGCTCTTTTAGTCAGTATAAATCTATCCTCAGAGACAATAGAAGAAGATTCACTTTTCAGCACTTGAAAGAAATGTTTGTAACCTATTGTTATGGTAACAGACAATAAAAATTGTGTTTTGTTGAAACTACATTGGAAGATAAGGTACGTCCATTATATTTTTTGTTTAGTTTGATTAAAATGTACCAATATCTAACGTACATAGTCATTTTTTTATAATTTTAAGTCCATATTTAATTCCATATTTTGGTAAAAATCCATATTTAATTCCATATTTTGGTAAAAATAACTACATATATATTTACATATTTCATATATTTTTAGTCCATATAAATCCGTTCCCTGATTATTATAAATTTATGCACTTTCTAGGTACGAATAATTTAAGAGCGTCATTTAATTCTAAGTAGCTTCATCTTACGAAATCATTCATTCACAGTGTTCTGCCCAAGGACAGGTCTTTCACTACAAGTCCAGCATTCTCCAGTCTTTCCTACTTTCTGTCTTCCTCTTAGTCTCCTCTTATGATCCATATAACTTAATGTCGTCTATAATTTGATTTCGTCTTCTGCTCCGAACTCTTCTCCCGTTCACAATTCCTCCCGTGCATCCTTCAGTAGGCAGTTTGTACTCAGTCAGTGATTCAACCAATTCCTTTTCCTCTTTCTGATCAGTTTCAGTATCATTCACCCACTCTTTCCAACACAGCTTCATTTCTTATTCTATCTGTTCAATTCACGCTCCATTCTTCTCCATATCCACATTTCAAATTATTCTATTCGCTTCTCATCACTTCGTCATAATGTCCATGTTTATGCCCCATTCAAAGCCACATTTCACACAAAGCACTTCACTAATCTCTTCCTTAGTTCTTTTTCCGGATGTTCCAAGAAGATGTTCCTTTTTATATTAAAAGCTTACTTGGCCATTACTATCCTTCTTTTTTTTACTTCTTGACAGCAGCTCAGGTTACTTATAGTACAGTACGATTATTTAGTCCTGACAGTTCCCGGTAATGTGCTCCTTGGTCAGGCGAGTCCATTAAATTACGCCAAGGGATGTTCAGGTTAGTCTGCTACCTGCAGTCAGGGCGATCGGATGTCACGCATGAGGTATAGCTTTCTGTTTCCAGTACAATTATGCTGTACTGCATTCTTTTACCGACCGCTCGCCCTTATCTCTACTCCGGAACTCTCCCCACTACTCCTATTACTTCCCCTCTTTCGCGTTGCTGAGCTACCAGGACTAAATAATCGGCCTGTACTCCCCAAGCATTTGAAGCTGTCCATTTGCTCTACTGCCTCAGATAGAATTCGCAAGTTTACCGTCTTTACTTTTCTTCCTAAGACCATGGTCTTCGTCTTGTTTGCATTTACCTTCATCCCATACTGCTCACAGCTGTCATTTAGCCCCAATAGCATATCTCTTAGTATCACCTCTTCTTTTACTAACAACGCCATATCATCAGCAAATCTTATGCTTCATCCTTCTACTTTCACTCCTCCCGTGTTCTTCACTAAATCCTCCAAGTAGATGTTGAACAGAGCATCATTGACGTATTCCTCTCTCTACTTTGCTTCCATCTGACATTTCTTCTCCTATTCTGACTTTGACTCGTCGTTTCATATAAAGGTTATTGAACAGCTTCCTCTCTTTCCAATCCACTCTGTCTTGCGCCTTTTCTATGTTCACAAATACCATATACACTTCTTTATTCTTCTCTAAGTAACGTTCACCGATTGTTCAATTGTTCGTAGTAAACTCTCGTACCTTTTCTCTTCCTGAAGCCAAACAGCTCTTCTTCCAACTGTTCTTCCTTCTTACAATAGAAACGACGATTGAGTATTCGTAAGAGATATGAAGGAGTTAAGAAGCTTGCTTATCTGATTTGAGAGAGATTTAAGTTGGGATTTTAGTTTAAAGTCTCTACAAACGAAAGCTGTTGTGTGAATTAACACTTGAGCGGGGAGATTTCTGCTTTACTAAAAACGATATCATTATAAACACCTGTCACAAGTCCAAACACTGCCCAACTAATCCTAAAATCCAATATTTGCTCAAGTAAATATTTCACCCTCTCAGTGTTCTCTCTGCGTTTAGTTTCAGCCTCAAATAGAACGAAAACATGTTTACATTACCTGTAACTGATTAATGCAAATTTATGTATTGCGCGAAGCCCATTATTTTGTACTGTTTTCTGGTATATTACGAAAAAATATAAGTAAAATAATAATAATATAGAAGCTGTCAACGTTTTGTGGAAATGCAAATCTGGCTTTCAGATAGTAGCTCCCTGTAAAGCAGGTTTGAATAATTTCAAGGAAATTATTGAAATTATTCAAACCTGCTTTACAGGGAACTACTATCTGAAAGCTAGATTTGCATAATATATTTCTTTATTGGAGGTACGTTAACAGGAAGCCACAATTTAAGTCACACAGAATTTGTGTGCACTCAAAGTTGGGTTCTGGCATCTTGTCAGCCCATTTGAGTTGTGTGGATATAAAGGAAAAAAAGTTTTGTGGAAATGTTTCTGACGTCCTATGGAAGAAATTCGAGCAATATATGGGTAGATGATCACAGTTAAACTATGTATTGTTTTTTCCGTTCTTGTATCTTGAAAAAAATGTTACAATTTTGTCTTAAGTAGTGATTGCGGGCGAAATTTGAAATATGTACTGTTTTCAGCTCAGAAGAATTTACTTAAGTGCTAGTTATTAGTTCCTATCCATGCTACAAATGCGTACAAATATAGAGCCCCAGTGATATCCAGACGGTTTTGTTTGCTGATATGGAGTTGAGCTAGAGTGTGAGTTCGATTCCCACTTGGGCTAATTACCTAGTTGTTTTTTTTCCAACATCATCCCCTATTGTAAAATGAATGTCAGGCAGTTTCATGGAGAATTCCCTGCCTTCTCTAGCCAAACAGGCTTGCCATCTCGTCATCACTAATTCCATCACCTCTAAATAACCTGGTAGTTGGTAGAGGGTATTTAAATGACAGACTAAAAATGAGAAACTATTGTAACAATTCAAATAAGCGACGCAAAGGAAATGACACTTTTATTTCAGTACATATTACATATTAAGTAATAATTTTGCTCTTTTCGTTCGCTCGTAAGAAACAGTATGGGTGCTGATGTCGTTTCGCGGATCATTCATTCTTTACAATACACAAACCTTTTGTCTCATGAAAATAACGTTATTAAAAATGATCATTGTCGTTGATAGAAGTAAGGAAATATATGTTTACTGTTCTCAACTTGTGCCTACTATGTAGATGACTTTTTGAGTGGTTTCATTTCAATGAGTATACTTCCTTTATGTCTAATCAAATGAATGAATGAGTGAGTGAGTGAATGAATGAGTCAGTGAATGAGTGAATAAGTGAATGATTGAATTAGTGAATGAATGAATAAGTGAGTGAATGAATTAGTGAGTGAATGAATGAATGAGTGAAAGAGTGAATAAGTGAAAGAATGAATAAGTGAATGAATAAATGAGTGAATGATTGAGTGAGTGAATGAATGAGTGAGTGAATGAGTGAGTGAATGAATGAATGAGTGAATGAATGAGTGAATAAATAAGTGATTGAAAGAATGAATAAGTGAATAAATGGATGAATGAATGAGTGAATGAATGAGTAAGTGAATGAATAAGTGAGTGAATGAATGAGTGAGTGAATGAATGAATAAGTGAGTGAGTGAATGAATAAGTGAATGAATGAATAAGTGAGTGAATGAGTAAGTGAATGAATGAGTGAATGAATGAATAAGTGAGTGAATGAAGGAGTAAGTGAATGAGTGAACGAATGAATGAGTACGTGAGTGAGTGAATGAATAAGTGAGTGAATGAATAAGTGAGTGAGTGAATGAATAAGTGAGTGAATGAATGAGTAAGTGAGTGAGTGAATGAATAAATGAGTGAATGAATGAGTGGGTGAATGAATGAGCGACTGAATAAGTGGGTGAATGAATGAATGTGTGAATGAATGAATGTGTGAATGAATGGGTGAATGAATGGGTAAGTGAGCGAATGAATAAGTGAGTGAGTGAATGAGTATGTGAGTGAATGAATGAATGAATGAATGAGTGAGAGAAGTAGTGAGTGAGTGAATGAATGAATGAATGAATGAGTGAGAGAAGTAGTGAGTGAGTGAATGAATGAATGAGTGAGAGAAGTAGTGAGTGAGTGAATGAGTGGATGAACAGGTAAGTGAGTGAATGAATGAATTAATGGGTGAATGAATGAGTGAATTAACGGGTAAGTGAGTGAATGAGTGAATGAATGAGTGAATAAATAAGTGATTGAAAGAATGAATAAGTGAATAAATGGATGAGTGAATGAATGAGTGAGTGAATGAATAAGTGAGTGAATGAATAATTGAGTGAGTGAATGAATAAGTGAGTGAATGAGTAAGTGAATGAATGAGTGAATGAATGAATAAGTGAGTGAATGAGTAAGTGAATGAATGAGTGAATGAATGAATAAGTGAGTGAATGAAGGAGTAAGTGAATGAGTGAAGGAATGAATAAGTGAGTGAGTGAATGAAAAAGTGAGTGAATGAATAAGTGAGTGAATGAATGAATAAATGAGTGAATGAATGAGTGGGTGAATAAATGAGTAAGTGGGTGAATGAATGAGCGACTGAATAAGTGGGTGAATGAATGAATGTGTGAATGAATGGGTAAGTGAGCGAATGAATAAGTGAGTGAGTGAATGAGTATGTGAGTGAATGAATGAATGAGTGAGTGAAGTAGTGAGTGAGTGAATGAGTGAATGAACGGATAAGTGAGTGAATGAATGAATTAATGGGTGAATGAATGAGTGAGTGAAATAGTGAGTGAGTGAATGAGTGAATGAATGAGTGAGTGAATGGATGGGTGAGTGAAAGTACGTTGTAATCCCCTGGTAGAGGGGCAGAGAAGGCCTGACGGCCTTATCTCTACCAGGTTAAATAAATAAATCTAATCTAATCTAATCTAAATGATTAAATGAATAATAAATAAATAAATGAATTCCAATTTTATGAAGAAATATGGCCATCTCCCCGTCACTATCATTTCTTTGTAGGTACATGAAAATAAAAAAAAAACTTTTTTTATTGTAAATGAATGTAAATTACTATTTGTATAGACTAAAATAGTAATAATGTTGATTGCACTTAGAAATTATAATATTAATATAAGTCTGCTATTTTTCTGAAAAGTGTACCGTCTGCTCAAAGCTTGATTAGGTATTTTATAGAAGTAAATGCATTTTATAGCTATAAGAAATATACCGCACATATTATTTTCGACCAGTGTAACTTTTAGTGACTAGTGGCAGGTCAAAGTGACTCACACAGATGAGAAAAACTAATCAAATTGTATGAAATTCTTTGCCACAAATTTTGTAGCAGTTTTCACAGCTAGTTTTATGCTGGGATACTGATTGAGATTGCATGTTGTAACAACTTGTAAACATGTTGTAACAAATTGTAAACGTACTGATAACATAGACCAAAATACGATGTGGACGTAATCAGTTTTGATGTGTCACGTAGGATGCCCTTCTGCATCAGGAGCTGTTGAATGAGACTTTCCTTCGTGCATACCACTATATGTACAGTACAAGCTAAACAGTTGCCGAATTCAAAGGCGTAATGAGGCTCAGAATGAGAAGCAACGCAATAGCAATACAGGCGTTTGACCCGAATGTTCTTGTAAAGGATGAAACTTGAAATACAAGTACGATCCCACTCGATTCATTTAACTTTGTTTGTGTATAGTTACGATAGCTATTCACTGGCATTATTGTAGCGGAAGTTAGGCAAAGTGCCTTTTTTAACTGGATATAGGGTAAAGGTGTCTACTTCCGTGATAAAATTTCAATTGACTGTCATGGAGTTGTGGTCTCTGACATTTAAGTTTTTGAAATACCTAACAGATGCCAGGCGATGTCTTTTTTCAATTCTATTGACTACCCGCCTTTTGAATGGAAGCAGTCGACTGCAGAAGCTTTTGTTCAGTGAAAGGTGGTTGACCAGTAAGTTTTTCTTTCTCTTGTGACCGCTCCTGAAGAAACATTTTATATTTCAGGTAAGTATTAATAAAGCATTATAAAAATGATATATTACTGTAGATCAGTGGTCGCCAAACATCACGAAATTGTGACGTAATAGAAATGAAACCCGCACACCACTATCGCAGGGAGAGGTGTGGAGTGGGTGTCTCCTCAGGTAATGCAGCGAATAACAGTGCAGAGACGGACTGTGGCCCAAAAACAAAAACAATATAATATTCTTCTACTTATTAACTACACACACTTTTTTCCGTGTTAACTTTTATCCTCCTATTCATTATTTTTATAATATGAATAAAATAAAATATATTTTCTTATTTACAATAAAAATTACGTGTACTTTACATCAGCAGATATTTGAAATTCGGAAATTTTACTTGAAGCAAGTAAATCGATCAGTTTGGAAGTAAATCCCGAAAAGACAAAGTATATGATTATGTCTCATGACCAGAATATTGTACGAAATGGAAATATAAAAATTGTAGATTTATCCTTCGAAGAGGTGGAAAAATTCAAATATCTTGGAGCAACAGTAACAAATATAAATGACACTCGGGAAGAAATTAAACGCAGAATAAATATGGGAAATACGTGTTATTATTCGGTTGAGAAGCTCTTATCATCTAGTCTGCTGTCAAAAAATCTGAAAGTTAGAATTTATAAAACAGTTATATTACCAGTTGTTCTGTATGGTTGTGAAACTTGAACTCTCACTCTGAGAGAGGAACATAGATTAAGGGTGTTTAAGAATAAGGTGCTTAGGAAAATATTTGGGGCTAAGCGGGATGAAGTTACAGGAGAATGGAGAAAGTTACACAATGCAGAACTGCACGCATTGTATTCTTCACCTGACATAATTAGGAACATTAAATCCAGACGTTTGAGATGAGCAGGACATGTAGCACGTATGGGCGAATCCAGAAATGCATATAGAGTGTTAGTTGAGAGACCGGAGGGAAAAAGACCTTTAGGGAGGCCGAGACGTAGATGGGAAGATAATATTAAAATGGATTTGACGGAGGTGGGATATGATGATAGAGACTGGATTAATCTTGCACAGGATAGGGACTGATGGCGGGCTTATGTGAGGGCGGCAATGATCCTTCGGGTTCCTTAAAAGCCATTTGTATGTAAGTAAGATATTTGAAATTATAAAAACGTGCCAGCCTGGTCAGGAAGTTGTAAATTAGACTACATACTTAAAAAAAAAAGTCTAAGTATTTTACCCCGATTAAGACATAGAAGTCGATACTTTTTATTGTTCGTTTATTAATGAAATATTCAATTTACAGGTAAGGGCGTGGTAGACTTTATATCAAAAAGAATAACGACAACGTACATTGTTCTTTTATACTTAATTTAAAATTTTACAACAAATAAAGTGTGCGTATCTCATATTTTTGCCATCTGCACAAAAGAAATACTTTTGCTCCTCTGCTCCTTAAAATTAAGTTTTTACAATTACCTGTTTTCTGTTTTGGAAAAAAACATCGAAACATATTATCCTCTACACTTGTAACGTCCGCTGCTGATAAATGTCTTGTCTTATATCAGGGCTGGGCATCGGGAGCGGAACTAGTCTCTAAGCGGGGACGCTTAATATTCATCCGTCACTGAATCATCGCTGCGCGGTGTTCGGCGGGGAAGAAAGGGGATGGAGAGAAATCATATGGCTCCCCGGTGAGTGAGTAGAATCCGCTCTTGCTGCCCAGCCCTGTCTTATATCGAAGAGAAGGCTGTAAACAGAGGGTGGGGATATGATGCCATGGTTACGCTTGAGAGGAGGCAGGGGCATGTGTCACGACACAGCTTTTGGCGATCACTGCTGTAGTTATAGTCAGCTGAATCAATGTGTATGATTATTTAAACATTATGAGACAATAACAATGCTACAGGAGCTTTCCCATTTTCGGATTTATTTTTGTATTTCTGTTTTCTGGCTCACTCGACCAGTGATGTCAACGCTAAATAGTGAAGAAAATACTTCGTGGAAATAATAATAGAAATCTTATATATAAAAGTCAATGTGGCTATGTATGTATGTATGTATGTATGTATGTATGTATGTATGTATGTATGTATGTATGTATGTATGTATGTATGTATGTATGTATGTATGTATGTATGTACTCAATACAAATCTACACGCTTTGACCGATATTTGCCAAAGTTTGCACATTTAATCTTCATAACCCAGAGGAGAACATAGGCTACATTAAAATTGGACTGATGGACGTTAAATTATTGAAAACAATAAAAATTAGAACTTAAAAAGGCCTTTATATATTAAAATGACCTCTTCTACAATCAATTGTTTTTTCATTGACGTCATCCAGTCACGTCTTCTTCCGTTGTAAAAGCGGCCATATTGTTATTGGAATATAAAATGAAATAATATTAAATTAAAACTACGTAAATGAGATACGATCTCTTGATTGAATGTATCATGGGCAATAATATACAATACAAAATGACATAAAACACATATTTGTTTAGTTTTTACGCGTATAAATTCAAAATCAAACATAATAGACAGCAAATGTAAAACATACATAATCCTTAAATTCAAGCACTTCAATACATAGTTTTCTGTAGAGTAGTGGTAAGATGAGTGATTATAGTGTAAGGGGTTACAGGTTCGAACCTGAGCTCAACTCCTCTTTTTTTATTTTGATAATTTATTTGCATTATTTTAGATACGTTATTTTATTTTAACCCGCCATAAAGGGAGTTTTACTACATAAATAATATACCCGTAGTATTTTTATTTATGCTGTCTCAAACAAAGTTACCATACAATTATACTGATATCTTAATATATATGGTAAAAGTGAATGTGGGTATGTATGTTCTCTATACAAATCTACAGGCTTTGACCGATATGTGCCAAAGTTTGCACATTTAACCTTCATAACCAGGAGAAAAACATAGGCTATATTAAAATTGTACAAATGGACCTTAAATTAATTAAAATATAAAAAATATAAATAAATACGACCAAACATGTAATATTAAAATGCCATCTTCTATAGTCAATTGTTTTTTTTTATTATTGTCTTTTGTATTCAACATCTACTTTCACAAGACCATGGAAATTATAACACGAATAAAATTGTTGGTAAACATCATGAAGGCTAAAACTAGATAATTAGTACAATAAATATTTTTACGCAGTCCATGACCGTAATATGAATTTCTCGATGCAGTTGTAGATAGTGAGCAGGCTATGATTTATCCAACTGAATTCTAGAATTCTTTCAAACTACAAGGATTGCTACCACATAACCATACGCACTACTGCGAAATATTAACACGCCAAAATTATGCACCAACATGAATTGGTGTGAAGAACCCATGCGAAACGTAATAAAGTCGCAATATTAACTGGAAAAACGAAAAGATAAGATGTTTGCTATGATACCCATTCTATTTAATGCAATTGCAATTCAGTGCGACTAGCATTTGTAATGACCATATTAAAATAAAGCTCAAGGACAGTACCTCAAAGTTCCAAACATTTACTTAAAAACTGCGTGTTTTTCACATCCTCGACTATATTTTGTACAAAGGAGTGGGGGAAAAAACGATTTTACACATATCAAAAAGCAATTCAATGATATTTCTGTCATGTTGCTAATGTAGTATGTGAATGTACATAAGCCGACTGACAATAGCATTGTATTACTTCTAAAATATACGTCTCTCAAACTATTGTTGTTCACGTCCGAAAATATGTTACTGCGAATTTTTATCTGTATAATCACGTTGCAAATGTAGTATGTTATGGGTTGTGGAAATAACAATCTCTTAATTTCTAAAATACCGTCAAATCTATACGTCTCTCAGAATATTAGTCTTTATGTAAAAAAAATGAATTATTGCAAGTTTATATTGTATCTGTATTCTGTGTATAAAATAAGAATTAATATAATGTGTTCTGAATTTGTGAGATATAATTTTCAAAGTCATATTAAAAAAAAACTGGGTATGATATAAGTGGGTGTACAGCGGTCCCGGGGGTAAAAATCTTCCAATATAAATTAAATTATATATGTACACATTGATTCGATGCTGAAACTCATCAGAAAGAGGAAAGGGAATCATATTATTGTTGGGTTTTACTTTGTTCATAGTTCGATTTTTCTATTATTTTATTTGTATTTCTGGCGGTGTGGAAGAGAAGGCCTAATGGCCTGAACTACATCAGAATAAATAAATAAAAACAAATATATAAATAAAAAAACCTTGAACGTCAGGCACATGATGACATGGTTTCTATTCGGTGCCTGATTTACAACTATTTTAAATTGAGTTAACGCTGGCAGGCATTTCGCTAAGGAGTTCTTCAATTCATGTAAGTGACGTTAAGTAAAGAATAAATCTTAGCTTAGTAAAGACAGTTCGTTTTGGTTGTCTATAGTTAGGTTTCCAAGATTTCCGAAAATGTAATAAGCAGTTTAATTAAAAACAGAAGCAGAAAGGAAAACCCGTGCAACGCCGGGTGGTTTTAGCTAGTAAGTTATAGAGAACACCAATTATAATTGTAATAAAATAATGAGGCATATATTTAACTTAATTACTGCTGTTGTTAGGAATATAAATAATGAGAAATAATTGTGTTATAATTCAATTTATTCTAATTTAATTTTGTATTGAATTTAACTTTCAGTTTATTTTGTTTATAATATATTAATATGTAATGTGTGTATTCCTGTAGTTACAAAAATATTTTTTATGAAATTTGTCACTTAGGTCCTTTTTCTGTGTTGTAATTTCTTGCTTAATCTACATTAAAACAATATACCATGACTTTAATGTGTTTTTCCAAGTACACATTTGTTTTCTGAGCAGTTAATGAGGATTATTTTAGTATCACGGAATTAGGAAACCACTATCAGGGAATTTGTATCCCTGTCACGGATGTAGGAGCCACTGTATAACAATGAAGAATCACATATTATACACCAAACTTGTGAAACTGTTGACACTGAATGTTGTAAAAGCTGTAGCTAAAAGTCCAAATAACGTCATTTAGGTGATATTTGAAAATTTTTATTACAATTTTGGCATAAATATAGACTTTATTAAATATGTCACGGAATTAGACAACCTTACCCTATGTGTCACCGTTAAAACCCGAAATCCGTCAAAACCAGTTTCAACTAGTAAAAACTACTTTAAGCAATGTAGATACATAGAAAGCGAGTTTTCGTAAGATCTGGAATCAATGGTAGGTTAGGTTTGGTTTGTTTAGCCTTTTGTTTGGTAAACGCCTAAACGAACCAAAAACCTAAACGAACCAAAAACCTAAACAAATCAAATCTAACCTGTCACTAATTCTAGATCTTGCGAAAACTCACTTTATATATATCTAGACCTACATTTTTAAAACTAGTTTTTACTAATTGAAACTGGTTTTCACGGATTTCTGGTTTTAAAGATAACATATATACGAAAGAGTTAGAAAAAAAAAAAAGATGCTTCCACACATTTCGGGGCCGTAGGGCCAGTTTTTCTTTTGCCTTTTTTGCCTATTTTATCCTCCGTTGCATATTTTAAAATTTAATCCTTATTTCGCCTATTTTGCTTTTGATGGATATTTTCTAATACTGTATTACGTATATATTAAATAAATGACTAGAAGGAAAAAAATTGTACTCAGTCCGAATATATTTAACATATGAATGAAAACTAATTTTTGATTTTATAAATGAAACAACTGTTACAAGAATTAAAATACATTTTTGCATAAAGGGAATCTCTATATAGAATCTCACCCAACATAACTATATTTAAATTATTTGTGGCGGCATGCCTACAAAGCAGCCCTAAGCTGATCAGTCGACCGAGAGGGTTGGTGGGAAGTGTTACTGCTATTTCACCTCACACCCCGAAGCATTTGGTTTCTCTCATTTGAGAGGTTCAGTTTCTACGGATTCCAAGAAAACACTGAGGAGAGGGAAAAGGAATAAATTGTCTGACAGGTCGAATCATATTGAAAGCGATGAGCAAGAATGACACATTATTTTCCGTTATTGTTACCGATATGAGTCCATCCTCAACAGCATGTTTCACGTACGCTCCAATTACTTCGGTGGAAATAGAATGATCTTCTCAGAGTTGGAAAACATTCTTTCTGACAGGCGGCTATGTCAATTGAGAAATTAAAAAAAGTAACTTGTTGTGGCATGTAAGCAAGAAAAGCAAGATTAAATACTGAAATGTGATATATAGTACATGTTTATTACTGTTTCTATGATTTAACTGCCTATTTTTTTGTAATTTTAAATGCCTATTTTTTATTATTTTACTACCTATTTCCTGAATTTAGTGCCCACTTGCTTGCCTATTTTAGCCAAAATAAATGTCTGAACTTCCGGGCTCTATT
Organism: Periplaneta americana; assembly: GCF_040183065.1. Classification (NCBI taxonomy): domain Eukaryota; kingdom Metazoa; phylum Arthropoda; class Insecta; order Blattodea; family Blattidae; genus Periplaneta; species Periplaneta americana. Next base: position 118,612,655 of record NC_091130.1, read on the forward strand.
TGTAATAATAGGCTATGTGATATTTTCAAAATTCAATTACAATAGGTAAGATAAATAATTTTTGTGCGAGATCGTGCGTATTTGCTTGTTTTCCGCACAGAACCAGTACGCGGTAAGTGTGAAATACCACATTCAGTATTCCCAACGTAACACACATAACAATTTCCCTCTTCTTACCGCTTAAGCGCGACATTCATTTTACTGCTTCAGGCTTTTAACATATTTTTTTTTAGAGACTTTTAACATAGTAATAATTATAAATTGGAAACTTACCACTGCAATTTCACCTAAATTGCAATGTTAATTATTGTTTTTAAATATTTGCAAAAATTAAGTAAAGTCTACTACTCCACGAAACTTATTGCATTCCTGATACAAGTAACATTAAGGAAGCCGTGAAAAAATCAACGAGATTCCAGATGCCGATGTTATTACTGCAATATGTTATATAAATAATATTGTTAAAATATTAAAATGAAAAATAAATCATTACATAACCTTACCGTTTGTTTTAAGTTCGCATTTATAGACTGGGGGGGGAAAAGACAGACGTATATCACGGCCTGCTGGAGTATAGTAAACACAGAAAACATTTTACAGCAACAATGTTGAAGACAGATATTTTGGTGTTCCGAAGCTGGCGTCATTAAACAGAAACCAAGATGGAGATTTCATTGCAACTAATTAGAAATTCGTCTTTCAGGTATGTAATAAACGGTCTTCGCACAAAATAATGTACGATACACGAGCGGTATGTTTGTTTTCATGTTCTCGGAAATTAAAAAAGCTCAACTACGTTTCGCTTTTTCAATCTTATCCTCGAACATGAAAACGTCAACATACCACTCTTGTAACGTATATTACTATTTCCAGTTGATTTTATTAATTACGTGTGAACTAACAACAATCTCGTTCATTTCGTAAATAAATTACCTCTTAACCCTCCGCGTTGTCCAGTTTGAACGGTTTTCGATATTAGTTTTCGAACCGGCCGCGGCCGTTTCATATAATTAACTGACATATTTTAAGAATGTTAGTTCCATCCATCAAAGCAATTATTGAGTTTACTTTCAAAATTACATTATCGATAACAAAAAGCATTTCATAAAATAAAGAAACTTAACGAATATAAATAAGCACATAGGCCTCTCCTATGTCCCGAATAAAAAAATGTATGTGATAATATTATTCTTACCTTTCTTAAACGTACAGTTAAATCTTCCAATTTATTACATGCACAATTCAAATACTCTCCTTAAAGAATCCCTTAACGCGTACTCTTCTTCGTCTTCCCTGCTACATAGGAGATCGGCCTGTATAAAAAACTTAAGCTCGTAGCCGGAACAAACTTTTCACATCTTCTCTTCTATCCTCCTTTATTCCACTTGATGAAGGCAGTATAGGTCTACCATTTGTAATGAGAGGCTATTCCCACGTTTAGTAAAAGAATTCGAAGGATGGCCATAATAATAATAATAATGAAGTTCGGTTTTAATTTTCTATTTCCAGTCAATTTAGACTTATTCAAAATGTTTCTTTTCACTTCACTCATACCTTGGACAACACTTTACAATCTTTAGCTGTTACTTATTTCCTCTTACCCTTGTTTCTTTCTCTTACTTTCTTATAAATGTCCTCTGGATTCACAATTTCAAGAATTCTACGCAGTTTCTACTCAACACGCGCAAAAATTATACTTGCTGACAAAAAATATCTACTAACTGGAAAGAAGAAAAACACTTTTCTCATATGTGGCAAAAATCTCTTAAGCGGCCAGATTGCAACTGCGGGTATTAGGTGTAGTTTTTTTATTTTGGCCACCACATCCGTAAATGTTGTGTTGAACTGATCAATGCATTTCTTAGACAGAAAGTCAGTAATGGTTAAAAAATTTCTTGTTGTCCTCTTTCAGCTTGGTTTTATCTCCATACGTATAAAAATAATTTCGGTCCCATAACTTCAGCGTTTGTCACACAAAAACAATGAAACGACATTTGACGTGTATAATATGCCTCCTCTATATTCAATTTTGGGAAAGTTGTACCTGCTAGAAATCAAAATCAAAGGCTTTATTTCCATATGGTTTTGCTTCATTAATTAATATATATTATTTTAATGTACCGAAGTACATATGATGTTTCCATGCAGCTATTCTGCGTCATCGTACGATGAAAGAGTAGTGGAACGGAGAAAAATTCTCTCCGGCACCGGGATTTGAACCCGGGTTTTCATTAATTAACGAGAGGCTCTTATATTTTAATCTGTGAGCACGAAGTTCCAGCATTAACTTTTGATTATTATTAGTATATTTAGCATTTTGGATTTTGAGGCGTATTCTGCACTTGGAACTTGCAGATGTGCTGAACCCTAAATTGAATTTTGTGTTAACATTTAAGTAAAAAAGCTATTCTTAACTTTCAGTCCAAGTGCCACAGAATTTGTTACGCATTTTGAAAAACTTATTTATATTTAGTTCACATAAAAAGTAAAGCGTTTAATTTTTGCTTTTGTTATAGTGACTTCCTGTTGCTTTTGATTTTGATACTGCTTTCTTTTTGCGTCATATTTTGAAATTTTGTGATCGTCCCCTCTTTCATCAATCACACCCTTACTAGATGTAATTTTTTTTTGCAATTATGTTTACTTGTGTTTGGTCGATGCTAAAAACCTCTGTGAAAAAACCATAATATACAGAATTTTCTCACCTGCCGATTTCACATGATGTTTTATTGTGAAAGCAATTGGTTTGACTTTCGCACTGTCTCCACGAATGTGCCTGGGTTTCTCACTTTTCACATCCATAAGAATAAATGTCATGTCTTCCAGGGCCGGATTTAGATATAGTGCAACCCCTAGGCAGTGCTAAAAATTTGCCGCCCCCAACTTTCACAAACAGTTTATGAACAGCTATTACACAGGTCATGTTTAGTTTAAATCTGTTTTAAATGAAATGTTACAATTCAAAAATAATAAATTACAGGAATCAAAATAAGAGCATCTTACTTGAGAATTATAAAAATTTCCTTCGCACTTTCTTCACAGAGAAAGCATTGATGATGTCATCAAAATCGATCTGACGAAGCACATCAAACTCGATGCAAAGAAACATATTCAAACTTATTCATAGTTGCAACAAAATTGATTTTGTGAAAGACAAGCTGTGGTTTATTTTTAAGCATTGGTTTTGTTGATGGTATAATTATTAGGAGTATTTCATACTTCGATAGGAAGTATAAAGTAAATTGAAAAATAAATTCCAACTCTGCGGAATAAATCTTCCATATCGAATTATATAGTGCATATGCTGGAAAGTGATTAAATAGTATTATTGACGATATATTATATTGACAATGTAACTGCGAGTTGTGGTTACTATTCATAGAAACAAATAATAAACACACATCCAATTTGATTTTCAACGATGCATTCTTGTTTATAAAAGCAGTTAAATTTAAGCAGATTCATAGTGTTAAAATGTGATACCGGCATTACAATATAACTATGCAGTTTGCTCACTTTCCTTTTACTCTCACTACGACCACGACAATGCGATAACAAAACAATATCCGACTTCCACAAGGCGTTCAGAAATAAATTTCAGAAAAGATTTACCAACAACTGTTTTAAAAACAAATTTCACTGTAAAATGAAAATGAAAAAAAAAGTTTGAGAAATTAAAATTATTTAGTCGACGCGTTAAAAGTGATAAAATCTAAAATAGGTTATGTACCTTAGACAGACGGCCCGTTTCGACGCCGTCATCTTCAGCAGCACCGGCGTCGAAACGGGTCCGTCTAAGGTACATAACCTATTTTAAATTTTATCACTTTTAACGTGTCGACTAAACAATTTAACGTGAACTAGAATCAATGAAAAAGAAGGAAGAGAAAAAGAGAGAGAAAATGCCGCCCCTCTAGAAATTGCCGCCCTTGGCAACTGCCTAGGTTGCCTAGGCCTAAATCCGGCACTGATGTCTTGTTGTAAATGCATTGCCATTTTGGTTTTAACTCTCTATTGATTTGTGATGCCTCAGAGCAACACTCCGGTCTTTGTTCTTAATTTTTGTATGATGTTCATATCTCTCATTTAATGCATTTACATAAAATGTGCGTTAATTTTATACGATATTGATATTATTAAAATTATTTAAAACATATTTCTAATTTAGTTGTAATAATTCTTTTATAAAAATTGAGACACCGTTAGCTTCAATACGTAGTATATATCCTTTAATTTTATTTGAACCTTCCCCATCCTTTATCACAGGTTTCAAATGACTGAAATCATTGCGTTTTAAACATGCGATCTTAGGCTAGTTACGTTGGCCATTTATAACTAAAGCGCGGACCTCGTTGCCTTTTCATTGCCTGCTGCCGCGATACAAGTTGCCTGCACAAGGGCTATACCGAGAGTCTGACGTCACGTCCACATCACTCGCGATGAGTACGGCGTCTCGACGCAATCTCAATACTTACAGCAGTCGGTCGGACACCTGTAGACCGTGCAGAGTTGTAAACAAGAGTGCCAGTAATGTCAGACGTAAAGAAACAGAAGTTGTTACAATATGTGGAGGAATTTGGCCGTGAGTATTTCACTATACAATTAGTAAATATATTTTGCAAAGTATGCCATATTACAGTTTAAAGGCCACAGAATAATTTTCATCCAGAAGCATTGTAAGTCTAAACAACATAAAAAAGTATAACGCTGTTTGGCAGACATGATACAACATCGAGTTCAAATTCATATAAGCCTACTCAGAGAGAGTTTTGTAACGACCTCTGTAATATGATGGTAAGTTGCAATATTCCGTTACACAAGTTACAAAATGCTACTTTCAAATCATTTCTGCAGAAATATACTGGGCGAAACGTTCCATGCGGGTCAACTCTACGCAAAAGATATTTATTCCCGTGCTATGATCATGTCATCAACGGCATTAGGAAATCTGTCGCAAATAATAAAATATGGGTTTCTATAGACGAAACGGCGGATGTGAAATATTGGTAATGTTATTGTTGGAATATTATCTCCGGACAAACCTTCACAAAATTACTTGTCAACAACCGAGGTGCTTACTGCAGTAAACAGTTCCACAATTGATACTGTCTTTGAGACTGCTATGAATCTTTTGTGGCCTGATGGAATACAAAGAGAAAATGTCCTTTTTGTGACCGATGCTGCAGCATACTGTACATGTTAAAAGCAGCACGCCAAATCCGGACTAGATATCCAAACCTGTTACATTTAACTTGCTTGGCCCATGGTCTGCATAGGATAGCTGAAGAAATTAGGTCGTTATTCCCTGATGTTGACAGCTTAATCTCCAACGGGAAGAAAATCTTTCTGAAGTCCCCGTCTCGAAAACAGAAATTCAAAGATATCATACCAGGAATTTCTTTGCTACCACAGCCCATTTAACTCGGTGGAGAACTTGGTTGAAGGCGGCATTGTACTATTGTGAACACTACAAGGAAGTCCGTGGTGTAATACAAACATCTGATGATGAAGCGAGTAGGTACGTCAATAAAGGTTGCAAAGTCGTTGTTTTCGGACGCACTCTATGAAGATCTGTTGTACATAAAAGTTGTTTACAAAGATGTTCCCACAACAATAAAACAACTAGAATCGTCAACCCTCGAAATGTCTAGTGGCCTCCAACTCGTAGAACATTTGTACCAAAGTCTGTGTGAAGCAAAACCACATCCAAGTTTGGAACCGGTTAAGACGAAATTTGGGACCTTGTTGAAAAAGAACTGTGGATTTTCAGCAATGTGTGAAATAAGACATATTTTGTCGGTTAATGGCGAGCCCTCAGATGATATGTGTGACAGCTCATATTTTCGAATCGCACCATTTATGTCTTGCGATGTGGAACGCACATTTTCTCAGTTCAAAATGTTTCTAAGTGATAGGCGGAGGGGGTTTTCTTTCGATACTTTACGGAAATGTATTGTTCTTTATTGTGATGGAATTGTGGACGCATCAATAGGTGAATCATAAATGAAAACTGTTGTACAGTATTGCATTCTATTAATAATATAATGTTACTAAAGTTCTAAGGATGTGTTACAATGCATTTATTTACAACAACGCTGTCATGTAAAGAAGGTGCAACTTTGTCCTTCACCGCACTGAACCTGTACAACGGAGGGAACGTCCGTATCTTCCCCTCCCATCACACAACAAGCTAGGCATACACCACACTATCCAAGCGCAGGTATTTTTAATGCAAGTTATCTTGAACCTTCTGAGCGGGGACAGAGGGGCAGAGGGAAGGAAGCGCGTAACGCGGGTGGAGCCAACTGAGTTGTTTGCGCATGCTCCGCAGCATAATCTCTTGTCAAGAAACATAGAGCTATTTCCTTCACTGCGTACCAGTAGTGTTACCATGGAGCAGCAACCACAGGGTAGTAATTATGGTGAAATCACACCACCGCGGAGAAAAAGTAACGCTGTTATCCATAGCCGAGAAAGAGAAATTATCGCAAATATAATAAAATTAAGCGTTGCGAGGAGGAAAAATTAAACAAATATTTGCTGCAACCTCTTGCTAAGGAATATAAGAGAGCGGCTAAATACTCTGGCAAAAGTATTAGTTCCGTGAAGAGAATTAAGAATAATATTGAATTACAACCGAATGAACCTCACACTACTCCGGGAAAGAATAGGTATGTAATGTTTAGAAATTATTGCTATAATAGTTATGTACAATAGTGTGTGTACTGTGAACGACATAATGAATTACTATTGTAAGTTATTATTTTCTTATAGTTCTACTAAACATATTATTTCATTCCAGAATTAGGACTTGTGTAAAGTTGAAGTGGACGACTTCGATCAACACGTTATTCGGGATACAATCGAAGAATTCTATCGTGTTCAGAAAGTAATACATAGTCTACGATCAAGAAGATAATTCCGAATGGATGATGCCATTGACGAAATAATTAATTTTGGAACAAGCGATGATGGCAGCAATGATAGGGATATGGATTGTGTATAATTGTAAATTAATGAAAATTCAAATAATAAGCCTGTAAAATATTGTTATAAGAATATGTACATTTTAACTGAAGGTGTAAGTCATGCAGGCCTATATAATGTACAGAAGTAGCTGTAGTAACTCCTCCATTGCCGGTCCCCAGCCCGGATGAGAGAGGAGTGTACACACGATTATATTTAAATACTTACTCATTACAGGTTAATTAAAGCTTGCTACGAAACTATGTTCTCCTCTCAAAACCGGAGTATCAAGAGAAGATGATGTCTGTATTGAACCAAGTTCTTTTACAGTAGAGAGCTGTAAGGTAAAAGAACCAACGTTTTCTGAAAAGAGTCACGTTACCCGAGGGAGGGGGATCCTTGCCGTGCCGTTACGTTGATGAGTACACGCCGTACCGAGCAGTTCCAAAGACAGACTTAGGGGATGTAAGGTTCAAGATAACTTGCAATGACAGTAACTTATGAGCGCAGGCAACGAAGACCGTGCTCTGTTTATAACCAGAGAACGGATTTTCCGTCCCTATACAGTGACAAGACATCACCTACCATGGCGTACGGATGGAGCGCAGCAATGAGTTCAATGATCTCTCTGCTACTGGCGTACATCTGAAATTCAGTATCGAGACCGAAAATCCGCTGTCTGCTGATACCTGACAGCCCTAAAACAGCACAGCTAATAAAACTCGACATGAAACATAAAGACTTTGACTTTTGCTATAGTGACTCTTCGTTGGTTTCAGACGACCTGCTTCCTTTTTGGTTCATATTTTGCAATTTTGTGATCATTAGAGCCCGGATGTTTAGGAATTTATTTTGGTTAAAATAGACATCCATATAGGCACTAAAATAGTAAAAATAGGCAGTGAAATAGGCATTTATTATTCATCGAAACAGACAAAAATTAGAGAAATACTTAATAAACTATCCCATACGGTACTCACTTTCCTTGGTTACATGTCACAACAAGATGCTTTTTTAAGTTGTCAAATGTCATAGTGAGCCGCCTGTTAGAGAGAACGTTTTTCATGGTGGAAAAAGATATTTCTACTTCTACTGAAGTGATTGGAGCAAACTTAAAACAACTTATTTCAGAAAGACTGTCTCTAATTTCTTTTAGAGATCGGGAAAAACCGACTGTGTATTGTCTCAAAAAGAGGGATGTGAGAAGGGATTAGAGACTCAAAGTACGCGTCATTTGTGCGTGCAAGCGACAACAGTAACGGGACCTGGAGACTTGCTTTTAATACTTCCCTCATCCCTGTTCTTTCGCTGGTAAACCCCGAAGAGACCTGAGCACTGAGGGTTATCCTGTTCAAACATCTTTGTTAAGTGACATAAAAGATGGAATCGATAGGGGAGAAAAGTTTATGACTTCTTGGAAACGTATGTATTGCTGGAGAATAAGATTCTCAGCAAATATTTGTGTGAGATGAATATATATTTTTAATTTGTACAACCGTTATTTCTTGATTTTTGATATAATTTATGTGCTGTTTATTTTAAATGCATTAAAAATATATAAAATGTGCAATAACGACCTAAAAATGCTAAAAAGGCATTTAACCTTAAAGTTGCCAACGGGAGCTAAAATAGGCAAAAAAGGCAAAGTAAAAATTTGGCCTATCGTCCCCAAATGTGTGGAAACGTGTTTATCTCTAATAGGACTTTCATACATACACTCAGTTAAAAAACGGGTATTTTGCCTAACATCCGTTCTCTAGTGATCATCAATCACACTCTCACTAGATAGGTATACTATTCCCTTTGAAATTGTAATTACTAGTGTTTGGCCCATACTAAAAATTAAAAAAAAAAAACATTATATAACAGGAATTTTCTCACTCGTCGATTTCAAATGATATTTCACTATGAAAGCAGTTGACTTTACTTTGACACTATCTCCACGAATGCTCCTGCATTTTGGACTCTTCACATCCATAAGATAATCTCATTTATTGTTATTTTTTGGTTGTGTTAACATATACTGTCATTTTGTATTTAAGGAGAGAACTGAGAGCAATGTACGAGTAGCACCAATACTGCGTGTGCTGTATAGGATGTTCAGATTTCATTAAGTGAGATCCTTATCAAGATATCTGTCAAAGACAGGACCAAAGCGAGACAGTGACACTGCTCTTTATTAAAGCACGTCATAAACCTTAGGTTTAATCATAGCAGAACGTACTTAAATTTTAGCAAGTAAGTTTATTGTTCTTAAAATAACATGTACCTACAAAATTACGAACAGAATTCTTCCCTGAAGGAGTAAAAACTGGTGCTCGTGGAGTTATCCAAGATAAACATAATCATTAGACACAAAGTGGGTTTAAAAACTTAATGATAAATTACCTTAAAAATGCAATTTCAGTTTTAACAATTTAACTCGTACAAATAAACCTACATATTACTCAAAGTATATTCTTTAAAAATTGAATTCCACTTTTTGAATTTGCTGATACTAAAATTTTCCAAACTTATTAAAAATTATTTTGAAAATTATAACCTTGGACCAAAGTAGGTGCCGTGCTTGTAAAACACTTTGGTTCCTCCGGTCGTGTAGAATCGGATATTTTAGTTCTGTATTTATAATGACTACTACACTTTTACTACATGATACTACTTTTGACAAATAAAACGGTACGAAAGGACGTCTTTCAACCAATCATGGCTGCTTATCGCACGTTTTTATCGCGTCCCTAGCATTTGTTTAATTTTATCGCTTTCCTAGCATTTGTTTGTTTTTATCACTACCCTAGCATTTGTTTCTTTGTTTGCCAACATTTCAAACTGCACTAGTCTGGACGTCAAAAAAAAAAAAGAAAATTACAAACCGCTCCAGTCGATGCACAGCAGTTTCAGATATGACTCGCATTGATATTCAAGAACAAGAATTAATAAAGATCACTGGTCATAGCTATGCATCTTCCCTGAAACTCTATTTACAAATAAATGAAGAGCAACATTCGGAAATCCTGAATAAGTTGAGGAATAAACCATGTATATGAACTAGTTCCACTTATTTTACGCAGACGTCCAATACAACATGAACTGAACCACCAACCACTAAAAAATTCAAATTTAAAAATTGGACTTTCAATGATTGTTCGTTTTAAAATTATTCATGGTTATTTTTTATTTCATCGTCCTTAATTAAAACTTTTCTTGTTTATTTCATCATCCCTAATTAAAACTTTTCTAACACTTTTTTATATTATTTAGGTTATGTTATAGCTTTTGGTATATGATATTATGGATAGTCACGTATCAGAGATTGTTTAATATTAAGATTTATTGAAAATCATCTGTCAAGTGGCGTTGATTACCGGGATCCGGATAATTGAAGTGGAATGCAACTGTTTTAATAAAAATGAAACTAATCAACAAAGCCTTCTTGACTAGTAACCGTCCACAGAGTTCAATGAAGATTCCATAGTTGGCACAACTGATAACAAGAAAACAGCTAATCATAACATACTACTGCCATCTAGCGTAATATTTGTAATGTTGAGATGGTACAATAATACATTTGAAGACAGTTGTATTTTCTTAAGTCAATTAATATTTTATTATATTGGAGTACTTCGTTACTTCTAATCTTTATATACTTTCTTCTAATCGTGTAATAGTCAATTAAATCCCACTCGAGTTTTGATCCAAACATAATGTAAGGAAGGTGAAAGACTGAACAAACGCAAAGGGAGCTTCTATTCTACAGAGACGCGGCAAACTTCAGCGGAACATAAAGTGTCTGACCGGTTTTAAGCAGACTCGGTTATTTTAGTTTATATCCTTCATTTCCACATATTGTTCGGATGCCTATGGAGTAGGGCGAAGTTCGTAGTATCTTGATATCCCTTCTCATGTTCGATAATAATATATATATACATACATTATAAATAACTCGCCTTTTTTATTCGCAGTAAGAAAAATAATTTCACCTCCTAACAAGATCTTTCTTATTTGCATATAATAGGAACTCAGCACTCAAAATTGGCCGTCAATTCTAAAACTTCTTCCATAAAAGAAAATGATCTTTATACTTCGATGGAAGCAATTCGAGGAAAATTAAAACAAGAGGCCTTGAACAGACCTATATAGCCACAATGTTCTCACCTATAATTAATACATTGTTTGAAACTTCAAAGTTTTGATTTGCACTTCTTACAAGTTTACACTTTTTCTGTAGGCCTACTTAGAATGCTAGAAGAGTTTCACTCTTTTTCTTTAGTTTCGTAATTCCCTCTGGCAGCAGATAATAATGTTCTGCTATAAATTCGACATCTATAATGAGTTCTTCACGACACAGGAGTTTCCTCACTTCACAAATTGCTTCATATTGTGATAGACGTCGACAACCAAACGCGTTTCATCAAAATGTTTGCTTAATGTATGCGAGTAGATAACAAGGTCCCCCATCTGATCAGAATCGGTTGTGAAGGAAGACTAAGCTCTGTGGAAATACTTCTGGAGACGCTGCAGGAAAATTTCTTGGTGCTGAAAATCAGTTGTTTACTTATGAATACAGGACATTACTTCTTCTGCGATTCTGTGAATTCCATTGGGTAGACGTGCGAGTTAGAATATATTCGGAAAGAGGATTTTAAATGCTCCAGCATCCCTCTTTATGCAGGGAGCAGTACCAGTGATGAAAAGTAGGGCGTCATCAAAGTAGGCACAAGTAGAAGTGGAGAATTTATGAATAAGTGAAATATTCGCATTCTCCGGTTCTGAAGTTCCCAACCTGGAGTTCGCGCCAGGAAATTTAGGGGTAAGCAACAAAAATAAATGACGAAAAATAAACTTCTTTACATTCCAACTATATCAACGAGGAATGGAACTTTTCAACGCCTACAAAGTACCAAAGAGTGCCGCAAGCTAACAAATATAATTATAATGTGATTGAAGGCTCCTATTGCATTAGTTGTTTTGCTAAATATGATAGGCCTATGATATTTATTCATCCATCACATTTCTGTAAGACAGACCTGTTAAAATTTTATATTACCCTAAATCTGCTTTACTTTACAATTTTATTCACCTATGCCAACTCTTACATTACCCTAAAAACTAATCCAATATAGCCTACGTTTCTTTTTCAAAACATAACACATTTACTTAGGCCTAACTACTAGCTAATAGCACACCGCACGCGCACGCGTATAGGAAATGAAGGGATGAGTCACGTGTTCCGGCTTGTGCACAATTTGAATCCCTGGTTTAGCATAACATTGTCTCAAATCAATTTCCTTCCGTCAAATAATCTTGCAAGGCTGAGGTCAATTCAGTTAATAATACCATAAATTTGTTTAATATTATTTAATATTCATTAGTCGAATTTGATTTTATAAATATAACTGACTGAATATTATGTTATTATGAAGACTACATTTTAAAGCTATGCATAAAAAATCGCCCAGTTAAGAATGATGATAGTCTATCGCTATGGAGTAATGGTTAGCATACCTGACCGTAAAACGAGAGGTCCCAGACTCAAATCCCGGTTGGGAAAAGTTACTTGGTTGAGGTTTTTCCGGGGTTTTCCCCTCAACCTATTAAGAGGAAATGCTGGGTAACTTTTCGGCGCTGGACCCTGGACTCATTTCGCTGGCATTACCACCATCTCATTCAGACACTAGACAACCATAGCAGTTGATAAGGCGTCGTAAAGTATCCAATTAAAAAAAGGAATGATGATTTAGCATTAAATCGAAAAAGCTACAATGAAAAAGAGCCACATATTAGGACATTCTGGAAAACTAGTAGACTTGGTTACAATTTCCATTGAGAATATTGCAGTTTTGTGTCCTTCTCGTAGAAACTATTTATCCTTTTCTTGTCTTGTGTCGTTTATATGTAGTATCAAGTGGAAACTCATAGTCATATTGGCATTGTTATAATGAAATTCTGTTGTAAGTGAGCGTGTATTTTTGTTCAGTAATTCAACTCTACGGGGATTATTATGGAGAATACAGCAAACTCTTGAAGAACACAAATTCCAAGGAAATGAACTGAATCAGAAATTGAGTAAATCAATCAATCAATCTTCTTAATGTATCCAGCTGTTTACTGACAACATAAATTGAGTAAAGAAGAATAGTAAATCTTATAAAATGGGAATGAAAAGGAAGCATAATATGAAGACGTTATGCATAGAAAAGAAAGGGGATAAAAATTAAAATATTTTGAAATATTCAGACAAGGAGTAAAAAATTAAAGTAAGAAGGAATTGCATAAAATTATGAGATGAAAAGTGAGAAAAGTTTAAGTACAATTTAATGGGCGAAAAAAAAGCTGACAGGAGATAATATAACAAAACATATTTTGTGAATACTACAGTATTTCATGGTAGTTTATAATGATTAAAGATTTTACTAAGACGGAGAGCAAATGTTGATAGAAAATTCACTCTCAAAATCTCGTTTTACGATTGTTAAAGAGAAGGTTCTTTTTGCTACCGACGTCAAAACCACAAGTATCTAGAAAGCAGTTAGCCGCTCCAGAAAAGGAGACGGCAGAAAGTCTGTATGCGCGCATTTGTGTTAAGAAAGGAAATCCTGCACATCAGAGAGCAAACATCGTTAGAGCCGCGCATTCGAGCCAGTAAACGAGCATCGCAGAGAAATTACACTCTCAACAGAAGAACTGCTTCTAACAAGTAACGCTTCATTAAGATCTTCATTCTTTATTGCTGTCCCTTTGGTTCATAAGCACTCTATATATTTTTCTTACACAAAGGAAACAAAGTCAAAGCGGAAAGCGTGCACATAATGCAGAGGTTCATTCGGTAATTTTTCAAGCTCTCATTTTTCTTAAAATGTTATGAGTATGATATAACACAATATTACTAACGTACATGGCGTTTAAATTAAGTCTCCAACATTAAAAAAATTTTGTAGGTTATTATTTATTATACTTTCTTATTTTTGGTTTTATTTACAAGTTTCTTGCCTGTCTTCGAGGCCATTCTACGATTGTCTCTTGAGATAGGTATATTTGTTGGATATTCAGTTTATGTGCTATCATGTAATGACCATTTTGAGACATGTCTACCACTAGGTGGAATTAGTATTTATATCCTTGTAGTACTCCCAGATTATTTCTATGCCGTACGTCAGCCGTGGCGAAATTGTCATCGTGCGCCGAGCCACTGAGCGTATTCCGAATCTCACCGGTGAGCAATCCGATGGCATCACGGTGTTCCGAATTCCACCGATGACGTCATTGATGCTCCACCGGTGTCTCACCGGTGCCATCTACTTGCAGAGGTGGTGGCAGTCTCCATCAGCCGCCATCAGTGAATCTGGTTGGTTCTTGTATAGGGCGGGAATTAGCAGACGAATAACATCGTGCACTGTCGTGTCATGGCGGTGTGTTCTGCTTTAGTTCTGCTGTATTGTTTGTAATGAGCACAACGTAAAAATAATATGTTAATGGCTTATGAGCGAACATGTCAACGGGCCAGTTATTACTGCTGGTTCAAGAAATAAATTGTTTATGCTATCTTTTCTTTGAACGAGATGGGAGTACGAAAATTTCGCAAAATTTTGCTAGCGTAGCACAGACAACAACTTGTACAGTCGCCATGACAGTCATCGATCCTTCCAGCAGTTTTGTTCCTTATTTCGCTGCAACGTGACGTCATTGATGCCACCGGACCGGTGAGATTCGGAATACGCTGACTGTGTAACCTGCAACGTGCATAGCACCTATGGAGGAAGGCAGACACCCTAAAGGGAAGTGAAGCAACTGTCTGACTTATTAACGGATTTCATTTTCCTTAGTCAAGCACTTAAATACAATTTTATACAGTATAAGGTTACAAACTGATGTTTAGTACGTGTAACGAAGAAAGAAATGAACAAAAAACATAGGGCACATTATCACAGCCTATTAATTGAAGAGTCCATTGCAAGAATGATGGATGTCATTTGGAATACATTTTGCAGGAGGAGCAATTGAAAGTTTGAACTGCTTAGCGCTCAAAGCTTAACAGTGATTTTCCGATCACTATTGCACAATGACTATCAATGTTAATGCCATATAACTCTCTATGTACATTCTATATGTCTTAAGCTATACATTGACAGTCTTGGTTCATTTTCGACAAGAAAGTGACATCCATCATTCTTGCAGTGGACTCTTCAATTGTCTTCAGATTGTCGTTGCAACAGTTTCAAAATCAGGAATTATGTCACTTACTGCCGGTCGTAGTTGATCACGAAGGTATTTGTCTGTCAGTCGTGATCTAAATTTGGTTTTTACTATTTTCATTGTTGAAAATAATTTTTCACAAACATAAGTTGTAGCGAACACGGCTTCAAAAGAGCAAGCGAAAGAACGAAGCTTCGGATATTTATTTTTTGGCAAATATTTGAAAAGTTCAACATTTGTCAAGTCCTTACATACAGCTTTCATTTAACATCACATTGTAAGTCTGTGAGTTTAAATTGAAGATCTAACGGCATTATTCGTGCATTTGCTGAAAGAGGATCGCCGTAGAGATATAATAATAATAATAATAATAATAATAATAATAATAATGATGATGATGATGATGATGATGATGATGATGATGATGATGATGATGATGATGATGATCATCATCATCATCATCATCATATCCGTCACGTATTAGACCCTACAGGATCTGTTACGGTCTCATGCCAGCGCTTTCGTGGTCTTCCCAATTTCCTCTTTCCTCTTGGTACATAAGTAAGAATCTGTTTAGGCCATCTAGTGCGATCCATCCTTTCGACATGTTTTTTCCATTGAAGTCGATATTGTTGAACAAAATTAACTATAGGATCCATTTTGAGTTCCTGCAATATGTCCACATTTTTACGGTGTTCCAGCAAAGAGTATCCCGCTGTCCGTCGCATGAACCTCATTTCCGCTGTCGTCAGCCTTCGCTCATCAGCTTTTCTGATTGTCCATGCCTCGCTACCGTAAGTGAGGACCGGTCGAGCTAGTGTTTTATATACCTTTAGCCTTGTATATTTCTGAACATGGGATGATTTGAAGACGGTGTTAATTACGCCAGTGATTTTTATAAATTTAGATATTTTGTTCGACATATATTCATCAGTGATGTAAGAGAGGTTATAACCTAAATAGTTAAAGGAATTAACACATTCAATTAAAGTATTATTTATCATTATCTTACTTGGAATTGGATTCTCTCCCGAAAATGCCATGACTTTTGTTTTCTCTTTTGAGATTTCCATATTGAAATCTGAGGCGATTATTTGCAAATTATAAATGGCTCTTTGTAAAGCATCCTCTGTTTTAGCGATAATAACCTGATCGTCGGCAAACATTAGTGTATCGAGAACAATAATAATAATAATAATAATAATAATAATAATAATAATAATACTTCATGTACAGTAGTATAATGCTGTTTTATGTTATACAACTGTTTCCTCGTAATACTTGTGAGCAAATCATACTGGTACATTTAATATTCTCATCATATTGGCAAGAAAAAAATGCGTCCTTCCTGAAACGTTTTAGTTTTTGTAGAGGTACATTGGTTTCGAGAGAGACATTGGACGATAGGCCACTCGCAGGTGAAAGACAAATAAGCAAACGGAACGAAGTTTGATTCCAGTGAGTGAGAGGGTGGGGGTTGGGGAAGGCAGGAAGTAAGAGAAATGCACAGCTATCATTGCGAGCCACAATGTGCTCGTGAGTCACATTTTCGACACGGCTGCCGTTCGTTACTATTGGCATTATCTTGGCTGTAAATAGTGCCATTGCTGTTTCTACGCTGAGAGATTTAATAAACTCTATACCATGCACCGCTCTCAATGCTTGCGTTGCTTTTTCTGTTATGTGCTTTGTGTAGCGTTTTGCGCAACATATAAAGAAAGAATTTCGAGTCTCCAAATACACACGATAGAGACTCGTCTATACAGGGTGTCCCATTTATCTTCTGCACCTGTTATAACTTTTTTGTTTGGATAGGTATTGGAATTTTTATTTTTGATAGTTATGTTAGAACGAGAGGCTAACATGAGTGTATAGATTTGGTGCATGTAACTACATTATGGTACAAGATACACGTGACAATGATTTAAGTAGGGTGAATGTTGTACAGATGAAGGTACTAAGGAGAATAGCAGGTAAAACCAGGAGAGACCGGATACGAAATGAACGCGTCAGAGAGGAATTGAAACAAGAACCAGTAGTCAAAAGAATAGAAGAACAGCAGTTGAGGTGGTATGGACACGTCCAAAGGATGGAGGAAGGAAGGAAGACAAGGCAGTTTGCAGAAGCTGAACCCCAGGGAAGTCGCCCGAAAGGGAGGAAAAGAATAATGTGGGAAGAAGTTATCAAGGAGATAGTCGAAAAAAGGGGAAGTCGATTGCACAAATAATACTTCTTGCAGCTGACCGGGAACAATATAAGAAATGGATCAGAGGCAACCCCTCCACGCTGCTTAGGCGGTAGAGAAAGAAAAAGAAGAAGAAGATACACGTGACGTCATCAATTTCGCAAATAGCATCACATATTTTAATCATGTTACATTGACTATTACACTCTTACTACATCATACTACTTTTGACCAATAAAACGGTACGAAAGGACGTATTTCAACCAATCATGGCTGCTTATCGCACAATTTTATCGCGTCCCTAGCATTTGTTTAATTTTATCCCGTCCCTAGCATTTGTTTAATTTTATCGCGTCCCTAGTATTTGTTTCTTTGTTTGCCAACATTTGAAACTGCGCTGGTCTGGGCGTCAAAAATATATATAAAATTACAAACCACTCCAGTCGATGCATAGCAGTTTCAAATATGACTCGCATTGGCATTCAAGAACAAGAATTAATAAAAATCACTGATCATACCTATGCATCATCTGAAATCCGATTTACAAATAAATGAAGAGCACTATTCGGAAATCCTGAATAAGTTGAATACACCATGTAGGCCTAAATCAACGAGTTCCACTTCTATTACGCACACGTCCAATATAACATCAATTTAACCACCAACCACATTCAAATTTGAAAATTGTACATTCAATAATTATTCCTTTTAAAATTATTCATGTTTATTTTTTATGTCATCGTCGTTAATTAAAACTTTTCTAACACTTGTGTATATTAGTTAGGTTATGTTATAGCTTCTGCTATATGATATTATGAATAGTCACGTATCAGAGATTGTTTAATATTAAGATTTATTGAATAGTAATCATTACAGTGTCTGTATAAAGACACTACTGCCATCTAGCATGCATCTAGCGTAATATTTGTAATGTTGAGATGGTATAATAATACATTTGAAGACAGTTGTATTTTCGTAAGTCAATATTTTATTGTATTGGAGTACTTCGTTACTTCTTATCTTTATATACTTTATTCTAATCGTGTAATAGTCAATTAAATCCCACTCGAGTTTTGATTTTCTCTAGATAAATCTGCTCGTGTTCCACTCGCAGATTTATCGATAAAATCAAAACGTCTAGTGAGATTACTGTTGATAATCATGTTCCCATTTCCTTTGGAAGTAGTGTTCCTTCACGGGTTTAAATTTTGTCATGTTCCAGTTCTCTTTAAACTGCAGTACGCGTATTATTTGTTTTTTTGTTTGTTTGTTTGTTTGTTTACTTATTTACTTACTTATTTTCTTATTTAGGCCTATTTATTTACTTACTTAATTATTTACTTATATATTTACACATTTATTTACTTTTTACTTATTTGCTTACTCATTTATTTATTTGGCTGGAGTGCGTTACAATGTTGAATGACAGCATTAACATCCGATCATATAGCTATCACTCACTTATCAACGTACAATTTATTTATCGTCTTATTACTAGTAAAACCACTTAAGACCAGTAATACAAGTTTTGTAAAAACAGGAATTGAAACTTTATTAATGCACGAAGAATCATAATAAATTCTTCATATAAAGTAATTGCTTTGTTGCCTGCAAGCAACATTTCGGACTTGTTTCATTTTAGTAGAATACAGAGCACGGAAAGTCAAGTCGGAGACTGTACTTAACTTATTTTACACAAAAAGTGGACTTAATCGGCTTTACTACTAATAGGACAATATATACACGTAGGTAGACCTTCTTACATTATATGCACACATACATTTTTAAATTTATTTTATCTGTCTTTTAATTTATTTATTTTCCTCATTCATTTTTCTCTTACTTTCTAAAGGTATGTTCCTAAGGATTTTATTGTCTGTTCATTTGTAATTCTTGATAGCGTATTGTATAGCGAGAATGAATTGATGCAGCCGAGCGTAACTAGAACGTCATGACCGCACTGGTAGAAAAGGTGGGTGGGGTAAGAAAGGGGAATAAAGAGTCGCTCTGGGGAGCTACAGTTCTGCAGGTCTGCTTTAGTTATTTTTTTAATAAATTCCTGAGTTGCGTGGCAGATTATACAAAACTAGATTAGAAAGGAAATTAAGATATCCGTTTACAATGAGAAATTTTTAAAGTCATGGCCAGACCGCTGCCAAGTATTACCGAGTCACTAGATTAAAGTTTGGAACTCACGGGGTATAAATGATTTCATGATTCGTGAGGTGGCACTGCGAGAGTACAGTTTGTTTCGCTACAAAGTGCATTACTGTCTATCTTATTGTTGCTTGCTATTAATTTTCGACATATTATTCCTAAGTAAGTACTATGTATTACAAAACAGTGAAATAGATCTATTAACACTAACATAAATAATAATACACTACTAAGATTTATTTCAAATCATCCGTCCTCAAGTGAGGTTGACCACTGGGATCTGGAATTAACAAACATAAAAGTTAAAGGGAAATGAAACGAGTAAAATAATGATTCGATTTGTACATTAAAACAAAAATTTACATTTTCACATATAGATGATAGTGTAGAATTTGAAGAGAGGCCTTCAGAATTTCCATTACAACCTTCTGAACCTCATAAAAGGGAATTTGAAAGGATTTAAGGATATTACATGTAAATTTTGGTAAACAACCCCTCGCTCCAAATAGTAAGCCTGTAACATCCCAGTTGTAAAGCGAAATGCCATATTTTTCACTGAGGTATGGAAGACAAGGCTACATATTTAGCTCGCTTGTCATCATTTATCTGCAATGCTTGATTCGTGTCTCGTTCAAAGCAAATCGTAGGGTCTAAGGCCATCGCTTTCTGGTTTATTCTGTTGATGACAATTATATCGACTCTTCTATGAGAATCATCTTCAGACACACAATGAATCTCCTCATGGACTTCCCATCCTCTGTTTCTTAGCAGGTTGGCAATTGCTGTACGGGCACGATGGTGTCTGTTGTTATGCAGTAGTTCTCCCTTCTTACAGAACCCCAGTACCTGGCCAAGAGTTTCAGTCTCGCTGCAGCCGGGAAGGCGACAACGGGTAGTACTGAAGGTTCTGCCAGGGACAGATCTCACTGCGGTGACGTTTCAAGACATCTTGATGGCATTGATATATTCCGAGGACGAAAGACACTTTTTAGAGGAGATCCAGGAGTTGGCTTTGGGACATTTTTCATAAATAAATACATAAATAATTAAATACATAAATGAAATATGATAAAATATAGGCCCCTACTTGTTTAATCACAGGATCTCAAGTAGGTATGGTGCTTTCCTTTTGATACATTGAAAATGTGCCGTGTAATTCTGTTCAATGAATTGTGAAAAAATGTATTTTATGTAGGCCCTGCTGTACCTACATTTTTCTTTTCTTCTCACACACGGAAAATGATTATTTTAGGTTGTATAAACATGTAAAGTAAAATGTAAATTGAAACGTGCAATGTAAATAATTATTTTCTGTACTAGAATTGCACTACATATTGGGTATTATATCTGCAAACATGAACGTTTGTTTTTTACCCTATTGTGGTAGAATGTTCACATGTTGAGGCAAGGAGTAATTGCACGCTTCATCTCTCATTCCCCTCATCCATATAACTCAGTCGTCCGTGTGTTCGTAACTTCATGCGTTTCAGTACCCAGGGCCGCTGTCCGGTCATGACAAAATTAACAATTGCATAAATAAAGTTACATTTGAAAAGGATGAATAAGATCAGACTTCCGCTACAGTTTTGGAGCTACAGCCCAATAGGAAAGAGGGACATTGCAACACCAAGAAAACAATTTGTTTAAAAGACAATGGGATAAAAAAATTATCAACTAAAACAATTATTTCTGGAAAGTTTAAGCCCAAATAAACAAATTGTTACAGGATTTTACGATTCATATTACACTAAGGATTCGTCCATGATTGTCCCTGCACACATTCCATTTATATATTATGTTATATCGTAGGACACGAATTTTAGTAATATAATACTCGTATCACAGAAAAGAAGAAATAAATGCGTAGCCTATATAAGTCCCAATTCTGGTGCAAATAATATAGGCCTACATATGACCAGTGCAGTAATACTAATAACGAATTCAGTACTCCAGTCTTGCCATGGTGACTAATATTTGCGGGCGAGAGCTATTTTACTCCCGCTGCGCGCGCGCGGAGCTCTTTTACCTGTAAACATTGCTAAAGGATGTACAGATCTTAGAACACAGCGCATCATGACGGAACGGAAGCGCTTAAAGCTTTCAAGGAAGAGTGGAAGATACAATATTTATGCTTCGAACATGGTGATGAAGTCCGGTGTTTGTTGTGTAAAAAAAAATATATCATTTGCAAAAAAAAAAAAAAAAAAAAAAAAAAACATAAAACGGCATTATGAGACGCAACATGAAAAAAGTATAGGCATTATTCAGGAGAAGAGAGAAATAAATTTATTTCGGAATTGACATCAAAGGTAAATTAATTTACATTTGGGTCAGCAGATAGTATCTAGATTCCTTTTATTTCTTTATTTTAAATATATTATTGATGTTTTATTTGTTGCTTGTTTCTGGATATTTACTTTTATTAGACTACGTGTTTCTTTAATTTAGAAATAATATTTTATCTTTGATTGCACTTTAACTTATACTATTACTGAACTCAAAATGCTAATTCACTTTTATTCCAATAAGTATTTTCAGGATTTTTATCAAATATGAACTAAACATTTTGAAAACTTTGATGGAAGGAGCTTTTTTAGTAACTTCAATATAAAATATACATAAAAATATAATTTCAAAACTAGTAGATCTAATTGCACAAAATTTTGTACAGATATTAGTATAGATCTGTTTATATAGTTTAAATTTCACAAATTTTGGCCGAAATTGTGGAAGTTTTCAAAGTCATACATATCCCCTTAAATGATTGACCCCAAAAACTACGATGGCTCTCAATATCTTAATTTAATCAATTTGTTTTTTTTTTTGTGTTACTTGCATCTCACAAATCACTCTAAGAAAACTCATTACATAATCACGACTGAAGAGTAAATACTATATTTTCACAATCACACAATCAATATACTCTATTTCAATCAATATTGTCATTATTATTTTTTCAACAAATACTCAAAAGTACTTAGAGATCACACACGTCGAGCAGGTAGACCCTATTAGTTTCTCCTAACCAATGAAGTGAAGTATTTACATAATAATAATTGCTTTTAACAAAAAAATGGTTTACATACAATTAACTTTTCCTATTTCTCCTTTTGTTCCTAAAAAATCCTTCCCTTTGCGATTTGTTTATTTATGTACATGTATATTAAATAACTGAGTAATTAGCCCTATTACATAGCCAGAAATTTAGTAACGTAAGTTATTGCATAATTGCTGCCTTTATTCGCTGCATGTGCATGTACATCCCTGTTTACGTTACATTGAATGCGCTATGCGCTCGTGATCAAGGTCGAGCTCTTCTACCATGATTGGGAGCTAATATCGTCTCATCCCTGCAGTATTCGAATTAGGAGTGGATCAGGACAGCACGTTTGCACATCTCCTTTTTATGTTAGGTTAGGTTCTTTTCAAACTGAAATGGCGAGTGAAGCGTACAGTTAAAATTTCCCTAACCTAACCTAACCTAACCTAACCTAACCTAACCTAACCTATCCTAACCTAACCTATCCTAACCTAACTTATAAAAAGGTTAGGTTAGGTTAGGTTAGGCTAGAGTAATTTTAACTGTACGCTTCACTAGTCATTTCAGTTTGAAAAGAACCTAACCTAACATAAAAAGTAGATGTGCAAACGTGCTGTCCTTATCCTTATCGAATTGCGTTGAGAAAAATATGGCGGATATTACATTAATATTACCAAAAGAGTAAAGAAAATTTATATCATTGTAGTCAGTCTTAAGTGTGAAATGAGTGCATATTGAACAGTCGAGATGTTTGTAACTTGTGTTGTAGTTTAGAATCATATCAGGATTCCATTCTGTGCTATTTCAGAACATGTGAAATCGGTTTCTATTTCTTGTTTAATATGAAACCACTCCGCCTGTTAATTGATGTTCTGGGAAATACATCCATTTTAATGGTCTATTTAATGACTCATTCCGAGTTGCTTGATTTTCTAGTTAAAATATTGCTCTGAACAAACAAAATCTTGTGTTCCCTATTGATGTTGTTTTCCGCTCTAAGGAAACCTGTAGTATATCGAAAATGTTACTCTACGTGTTTCAATACGGTGATCAGTTTGACGAATCGATACTTCCCTATGTCATGGAATTTGTTACATTCCTAAAGTATTGAGGCATACATTGTCTTTCCCGGATTACAGGAAATCATGTATTACCATTGGATATACTGAATGTGTTTTAATGTACAGTAGAGCATCGATTATCCGAATACCGATCAAGCTAAACATCGGTTAACCGAAAGCGTTCCAGTCGGCAAATTTGAAGTTTCGCTAGTGCTGTTTGCGAGAGTTAGCGGCAAAAAAAAAAAAAAAAAAAAAGAGTCTCAGCTCTGAAGCAAAAAAATAAAAGTTTGGACTTCTTTTCCTACATTGTAGGCCTGCTTTAATGGCCGTTTTGAACGTGTCAAACTAGGCTAGTCAATTTTCTGTGTTATTTGTAAGACGTGTGATACAAAATATATACTGTATGTACAGTTTCATGTTTAATATCAGTGTTTCTTTGTTTGATACTGCTCCTATGACAACGATACAATTTGTTTTCGTAAATGATCGGTTATCCGAAAAGTCAGTTATCCGAACACCCGGCCCCAATTGTTTCAGATAATCAGTGATCTACTGTATTTAGCTAATTTTCAAAACGTATAGGGGCCTAGGTTAGTTAATTGTACAAATTTTACATGTTTTACTGAAACCTATCATTCTTATTCCATTCAGCCACCCAGTTTCAGTTACAATTGAATACAGACTGGGTAAGATACCATGTAGGCCTACATTAGTACATCTGTATAATTACGTATTAGTTTGATACTCAGGTTTGTAGCTGGGTTCATCACAACACTGGGTTCTTAGGAGATTGTTCATCGCTTGTCATATGTCATTTGTTATTTGGAATATTGTTCTTGTAAATACGCCTTGAATTCTGTGGATTGAACAATGTTTTTTTTTTTTTTAATTTATTGAGTATGCCCCAACGAGTATAACTCATATGTAGGGACTACACAAGAACACATACATATGTTATACAATGTAATTGAAAAGTCATGAAACTACAGTCTGTGAAAAACAAACAATAACACAAGGATTTATGAAAGAAAGAAAACAAAATAAGAACAAATAGTAAGATAACATAAAGTTTTGGGCAGAAAGAATAAAAAGTTTGAAACCATGAAGTAAATAAATCAACTGAGAATTAAAATAAATAATCTTCCCAAAAACGTATTATTAAACAATTCTTAAAACACTGGCAATTTGGTAAAAGTATATATGCTAAAGGAAGTTGGTTAAAAGTTGTTATTAAAAATGGTTACGTCCTTTCGTTTAATAAGTTACTGAGCTATGCTGAGAAAAAATATATTGTCTTTTTGTCTTGTTAAATAAGTATGTATATCTTTATTAAACTGAAATATAATATTACTGTGTATTAAATTGTTAATGTTTGTGCTATTTGTGAACTAAAGTAGATGGGGTAGAAACAAACACTTCCGACCAGGGCGCGGATTTTGATGATATATCAAATTTTTTTCTTTACATCCTTTGCAACGTAGTAAATATATAAATCCTGGAAACGATACGATCTTCTGGTTACAGAAATGTAGAAATGTTACGTCATATTTGGTCATTTTTCGCAGTTTATCTTTCAGGTATTTTTTTTTTAATTTTGAGGGTATTTTTTGGTTATTTTTCAAATTTTAAGGTGATTTTTTAATAATTTATGCTAAAGACTTCAATAACGAACTAAAATTTCCAAATATAGGAAAAGTCGCAACGTTAATACTGACACTAACCCATTCAAATGCGGAATCTGAAAAGATATTTTTGAAAGTATGTGATGTAAAAGGACGAAGAGAAATAGAATACGAGATGAAGCTCTCGGCTGAGTTGTTGTTGTTGTTGTACGCTTTGTCTTCCAAAGAAAGAAATTGTGTTGGATAAAAATTGAGGATACAAACTTCGTGCACAATGGCGTCATATACTACGAATTGTTTCCAGAATATAACCATAACTGCTGACATTTTATTGCCAAAAACTCAGACGTCTTGCGGCAGCAATTGCAGAAAAACAACCGGGATGACTGCATCAAGTGCTGCTGCAACACTATATTGCACGTCCGCACTCCGCTAACATGACGAAAGCGGCTATCTAGAAACTTGGTTGGGAAGTTATACCACATCCCCCATATTCTTCCGATCTCGCGCCCTCAGATTTCCACCTTTCCCGTTCTGTATCCAACAACCTTCTTTGATAACGAAGATGCTTTAAAAAACTTGGCTTGACTTCGTTAACTCCAAACGAGCAGATTTCTTTAGATGCGGAGTCGAAAAACTACTCAGCGTTAGCGGAGAGTCATAGTAAAAAGAATTAGAAATTTCCTTCCATTGCTTCTCAAGAAGAATTTAGTGCAGTCGTTCTTGATGCCTCATTTTGATTACTGTAACACTCTCTACACTGACCTTAACATGAGACTGACAGACAGACTGCAGCGTGTTCATAATGCATGTGTTCGATTTATTTGCAACGTCCGTAGATATGACCGTATCACACCTTCACTAAATACGCTGTTCTGGGCCCGTCTCAAAGAGCGAAGAACTATTCACTCTCTCACTTTACTCTTCAATATTCTTCAAACCTCTAACCCTAGCTACTTAGCTTCTCGTTTTCAATATTTGTCCTCATATCACGAAATAGATACTCGCTCACAACACCATATCACACTCTCCATTCCTAAACACAGAACATCCTTCTACTCTTTATCTTTCACCGTCTCTGCAGCTCATCTCTGGAACTCTCTACTACAACATGTCAGAGACTGTCGGACATTGTCTAGTTTCAAAAATAAATTAAAATTGCACTTTTTCAATTCAGATTTCTTTCAGTTATATGCCCTTTTCTCTGCGATAGTTTTGTAAAAATATAGGCTATATATTTCTTTTCTTCCTTTCTCCTTTTTGTTCTCTTTATCAGCCGATGAATTTATTATCATAGCCTTTTTATTGTGAATTTTATTTATTTTTCGTATTTCTTTTCTTTTTTATTATTATTTTATTACATTCCATGTTGTTATATTCTTCCTTACGTTTTCCATATTAACCATTGTATTAAATGAGTTGCTTTTACTATATTCCAATATATTTTACTTTCTTTTTTCCATTATGGTATTATTTTCATGTTGTTTAGTGTTGATTTTATTATGCTATTATTATTATTATTATTATTATTATTATTATTATTATTATTATTATTATTATTATTATTGTAATATGTTAGTATTCTGTTCTTCAATTTTTGTTAAATTTTAACTGCTTTTATACTTTGTGACCTGGTAGAGTGTAAGAGAAGGCCCTATGGCCTTAACTCTGCCAGTATAAATGAAGAATTATTATTATTATTATTATTATTATTATTATTATTATTATTATTATTATTATTATTATTGTAATATGTTAGTATTCTGTTCTTCAATTTTTGTTAAATTTTAACTGCTTGTATACTTTGTGACCTGGTAGAGTGTAAGAGAAGGCCCTATGGCCTTTACTGTGCCAGTATAAATAAATAAATAAATAAATAATAATAATAATAATAATAATTATTATTATTATTATTATTATTATTATTATTATTATTATTATTATTATTGTAATATGTTAGTGTTCTGTTCTTCAATTTTTGTTAAATTTTAACTGCTTGTATACTTTGTGACCTGGTAGAGTGTAAGAGAAGACCCTATGGCCTTAACTCTGCCAGTATAAACAAAGAATTATTATTATTATTATTGTTATTATTATTATTGTTATTATTATTGTAATATGTTAGTATTCTGTTCTTCAATTTTTGTTAAATTTTAACTGCTTGTATACTTTGTGACCTGGTAGAGTGTAAGAGAAGGGCCTATGGCCTTAACTCTGCCAGTATAAATAAAGAATTATTATTATTATTAGTATTAGTATTATTATTATTATTATTATTATTATTATTATTATTATAGATAATGTAGAAGAATATATTAGCCTACTGATGAATTTCTACCTTCTATTCATCTCAAATAAAAACTTTCGTCACAGCGAACTTTTGCATAACCCAGTGTTTTTTATTTATGTATAGAACTATACGCAAGTAAAATTTCGCAATTTTTATATTTTATCATAGATTACACGTAGGCCTATATCTCCATACATGTTACATATATATACACAACTATTTGTGGATGGATTTCAGTAAGTTATATGTACCGATAATCAGAAACATAAAGTTTTTCATGAATATTCTTTCTGACAAAAATTAGTGACCACTACAAAGTCCAATAACTTTAAAACTCCTGTGAAGATCATATAGGATGTTATAGACCTAAAACGGAGTGTGTACTTGCTTGTATGATGTGCACTTCGGTGGTGTCAGTAGCTATATCAAGTCTAAGTTGTTGGGGTAAAACTGTGTAACAAAACTTGAGAAGTTAGAAAGTTAAACAAGCACGCAATATCGTATATCTTGAAGTTAATAAAATTACTTGAGACCATGGAAAATATTTTCCAGCCATTGACTGTACACGATACGAGGACGACACAAAACCTAATGGCCTGCCAGTTATGTTCCATTCTTGTTAATAGAGTGGACAAATAACACATCTTACGTTGGAATCCTCCTTCAGCGAACTGCGCGATACTTTAACGGTTTCAGAATGAGAAGAAACGATCTACACTGGAGAGTCCTCGAGCTTCGCGTTAAAGGAACTGTAACAGCTTTCACTTTGGGCAGAATAGTGTGTTTCAGAAGTTTCGAACGAAATGACCACATTTAGTGTATCTCCTAGACCAGTGACGTCAAAGCAAGCGCATTTTTCTGACCTTGACGTCGTGCGCGGGCATCAAGCGCTAGGTATGGAAGGAGTAAGAATTGTGTATATAAATAAGTAACCTGTTAGATTAAGAAAACAGTGGTGTACAAACTTCAAACGGAACGTGAAATTTTATGTCGTTATTTTATATAGCTATTTGCTGTTTGATATTATCTATATTGCAAATCAAGATTTCAGGTATAACTCCCTGTAAAGTTGATTTGAATAATTTCGAGGGAAAAATTGTTCCGGAGCCGGGTATCGAACCCGGGACCTTTGGTTTAACGTACCAACGCTCTACCACTGAGCTACCCGGGAACTCTAACCGACACCGATCCAATTTTTCCCTCTATATCCACACACCTCAAAGTGGGCTGACAACCGTCAAGCAACCAACTTCGAGTGCACACTAACTCCGTGTGACTTAAATTGTGGTTTTCTGTTAACGAACAGTGACGTGTATTATGCAAATCAAGATTTCAGGTATAACTCCCTGTAAAGTTGACACCGATTTTAGAGTTCCCGGGTAGCTCAGTGGTAGAGCGTTGGTACGTTAAACCAAAGGTCCCGGATTCGATACCCGGCTCCGGAACAATTTTTCCCTCGAAATTATTCAAATCAACTTTACTATACCTCAAATCTTGATTTGCATAATACACGTTACTGTTCGTTAACAGAAAACCACAATTTAAGTTACACAGAGTTAGTGTGCACTCGAAGTTGGTTGCTTGACGGTTGTCAGCCCACTTTGAGGTGTGTGGATATAGAGGGAAAAATTGGATCTGTGTCGGTTAGAGTTCCCGGGTAGCTCAGTGGTAGAGCGTTGGTACGTTAAACCAAAGGTGCCGGGTTCGATACCCGGCTCCGGAACAATTTTTCCCTCGAAATTATTCAAATCAACTTTACAGGGAGTTATACCTGAAATCTTGATTTGCATAATACACGTCACTGTTCGTTAACAGAAAACCACAATTTAAGTCACACGGAGTTAGTGTGCACTCGAAGTTGGTTGCTTGACGGTTGTCAGCCCACTTTGAGGTGTGTGGATATAGAGGGAAAAATTGGATCGGTGTCGGTTAGAGTTCCCGGGTAGCT
This sequence comes from Periplaneta americana, assembly GCF_040183065.1. Classification (NCBI taxonomy): domain Eukaryota; kingdom Metazoa; phylum Arthropoda; class Insecta; order Blattodea; family Blattidae; genus Periplaneta; species Periplaneta americana. The sequence continues at coordinate 118,642,114 of NC_091130.1, forward strand.
CAGTGGTAGAGCGTTGGTACGTTAAACCAAAGGTCCCGGGTTCGATACCCGGCTCCGGAAAAATTTTTCCCTCGATATTATTCATTATCTATATCGTCCGTAAAACAAAGCACTAACACCAGTTACTTAATATTGCAGTTAATAACATGATAAAGAGTTAAGAAGGAATATTCATATATATTTCATAGTAGTAAAGCTATACTATATTATGTGAATGAAACAGCATTCATAAAGAAAGAGATTAAGTACGACATAGTAAGTAGGAATTGATATTGATGGTATCTTTAGCCCTATAAAAGTAATCATTAAACTAATCAAAACAATATTATAGTACAAAGCAAAGATACCTAGGTATGTGTTTCAACTGTAACTAATATTACATAACAAAACCCTTATCGCATTATGCTTTTAAGGTGATATTGGTGCTCAACTTCCTATCATCAGAATATTAAATTATTTTCTCGAAATCTGCTGAAGCTATAGATATGACGTTTTTACAACATATAGGCACGTATCTTTGTTTATGATGTAACAGTAGTTGCTTTGTTAATTCATTTTCTTAGAAACATTTTCCATGCGAATATTTTCAAAATTTTCAATGCGTATCTTCAGTAATACATATTTACGATTTTTACGAAAACATTGTTTCAGTACCTCTAAGGCTACTAAATAAACATACTTATTTGAAAATTTCACCTTTCTGTAAAAAGTTGAGAAAATACTGCTTTTGAATAAAAATGAAACTCGTGAAAAATGAGCATTAAAATTGAAACTTGAATTCTTTAATGCACTTATACTTCTCAGACAAATCTAAAAAATAACATGGATACAGTTTTAATAAGTTCTCGTCCCTTTATTCATTGAATCAGTGCTGGCCATCCTTGTATATAGCTCGACCAAGCGGCATATACTACCTCTTTCGTTTGTCTCTTTCCTTTCCGCTGTAAAGCGCTCAGGCTTTCCTGAGCTCTAAAGCGCGCGCTTGCCCGTATGGGTATCAGTTGACATGCCTGTCCTAGACCTTCATGTTGGTTCAGTGCTAGCCCAATGTCAGGGGGCTCAGGTTCAAATCCTGCTCCACCCTGAATTTATAACTTGTGCCCGTGGTCTAGGCAACACAGAGGTTTTTCCTGGTACTCCCGTTCCATCCCATGTATTGTGGGTCCCTATCACCACGGCATGGGGCGTCCTCAGGTTGCGGATAGAGGAGACGGCCTCCAGATATGGAGGGTAGCTGCGAATATATTGCATAAGCACTCTTGAACAGCCGATAAGGGGTGGTCCTCCAGCTTGGGTGTAGAGCGAAGAGCTAACAACCCATCACAGTAAAAAAAACAGGTTGTTACGAATCCATACAATAAGCATCGGAATGGGAATGATTCTCTGGCACGACAGATATGAAGAGTGTTTGAGAATAAGGTTCTTAGGAAAATATTTGGGCCTAAGAGGGATGAAGTTACAGGAGAATGGAGAAAGTTACACAACGCAGAGCTGCACGCATTGTTTTCTTCACCTGACATAATTAGGAACAATAAATTCAGACGTTTGAGATGAAGAGGGCATGTAGCACGTCTGAGCGAATCCAGAAATGCATATAGAATGTTAGTTGAGACACCGGAGGGAAAAAAACCTTTGGGGAGGCCGAGACGTAGATGGGAAGATAATATTAAAATGGATTTGAGGGAGGTGGGATATGATGATAGAGAGTGGATTATTCTTACACAGGGTAGGGACCGATGGCGGGCTTATGTGAGGGCGCCAATGAACCTCCGAATTCTTTAATAGCCATAAGTAAGTAAGTATTATTATTATTATTGTAACTTTTTAAACTAAACAACAATGTATTTTTATTATCTCAACAATAATTATCACTCTCTACAATTTAATTTCACTCCAGTCAACAATGGTATTTGCTCTCCGCACAGCAACACAGCGTTCGTTATTGCACTCCACAAACGACAATGACAATTTACTTGGACTATTATGAACAACAATGAACTGTTAATCTTAACTAATATTCACAAAGCACTATTTACAACACAGAACTGTCAGTTCTCAGTTCACAGCTCGTTTGTCTTGGCTAGTTCTTCTAGCTCAGTCACTCGCGTTCACGGAATCTCGAACCCCAGACCTTCAGAGACGATCCGCTGCACTTCGAACTCAGGTCCCCCCAACTGCGGTCCACTGCACTCGAACTCCGGGCTTCAGGCTCCACAGTTACGGACACAACTCAAGTCGCGCTCTGGTCTCGAATCTGGCTTCACTGCTACACAAGACTGTCTGGCTTGCTCTCCACTGACTTTAACAACACTGCCTTACTGACTGACTGAATGAACTGCTCAAGTTCACTCGCGTTTCTTCTTTTATAACTAAACCATAGTTACGAGAAATTTCTACGGGTGTCCAGAGATAGCTCTCTCGAATTATCTGGATATCTCCACTTCGACGGACTTCTCTGCCGCAGTCGCTCTTTCCCCTTTCTCCCCACCATAGCACATGCCACAGGAAGCAGATGCGCGCGCAACCTCCGCGCTGGCCGACCTTGCACTTCCTTCTGCTGGTTGTGAGTTCGAATGTCACGTCGCTGTCACATTATTATTGTTGTTATTATTATTATTATTATTATTATTATTATATGTTTATGGTGAATAATATAAATTAATTAGGAAAATAAATGGTATCAGATTAGCAAACATATAATTATTAGTACTGTACTGTATTTTTAATAATAATAATAATAATAATAATAATAATAATAATAATAATAATAATAATAATAATAATAATAATAATAATAATAATAAAGTAAATGTTAAACAGATACATAGTATTACTTATAAGTTGCCATATTGTTAATTTGTAATGATTATATAGCGTGATGGCGGATTAAGAACTGGAGATCGCCTGGGTATCGTAGTCGGTATAGCGGTGACGATGTTAAGCATTTCGAAAAAAAAAAAAATATGATAAAACTATGAAATTTCCACCAATATGATACGACAATTTTTTATGTACAACATAAGTCATTTGCTCTAAAATCTGCAGGGTTACTTCACTTCCACCTTGTATAGGAAACACAATTAACTGGAAAGAAATTGTTTAGAAGTGTAAGAGAAGATTGAACGTATAAGAACAATTTCCACCGTCTGTTGTCTGTTTCGAATCTCTATGTTGGACATCTGCGGATAATGTTCTGATAACTAGTTAAGCTTTGTTTCTTTCATGACAACTTCGTCTTTATTTTTGTTTAATTATCTACTTTTCCTGAAGACATTCTTAGGTCAACCTCATTTTTGCCACGTTGCATGAAAATCTACTGACAATGTTCGAGGTATTCCTGCGATGGTAAGCCCTCGAACTCGAACAGAATTAATAGTTTAAAAGTTTAATAGTTTAAATTACATGTCTAAAAACAATATGTGTAGACAGGGTCAGTTAAAATGGAACAATTACAAAGAAATTTTACAATAAAAAAATTCGTCAAATAAAAGGATTTAAAATTAGCCAAGTAAAATTTGACATGAGCTCTGCTTAAATTAAAAATATGTGATGGAAATTTATTTGCAACCTACAGTGATATTTGACAATTTTTTTTCTTTTGCGACTTAGCAAGTCTACAAGTTACGATATTAAAATCATTTCCTTTTCTTGTGTCATAGGAATGAATATCATTTCTTAATATTAAAGTTGGAAGATTGTCCTTAACATACATAACTCTAGAATATATAAATTTATTAGTCATGATTTTGTTTTTCACAAATAATGGTTTACAGTGTTCATTAAAAGTTACATTAATCGATATCTTATGGCCCTTTTTTGAAACAATAGGGCCCTATTTAAAAAAGCACTGTTTCCCTATAGCAATATTCCATAGGTAAGAGTACTTTGAAAGTAAGCAAGATAAGCATCACGAATATAGTTTTCAGGTACAACAGTTTTTAATCACTTAAGGAGAAACAAAGTTCTTGAAAGTTTAATAGAAATATGATCAATATGACTTTCCCATGTCAACTTGGAATAAACATATTAAACTGACTTTGTTCATGATCGGTCTTCTTTAGAGTAAAAATCACACGTTCAGAATAGCTGGGTTCAACAAAAAATCCATTTGCATTAAACCAAAATTCAGCATCTCTTAAATTATGTTGAGCAAAGCTTTTCAAATAGTTAATATCACTATGATTAATTAAAAAAGTAGTGTCATCCGCGTACAGTACTGTATCAGCATTTATATTATAGGCTAGGTCATTATTAGCTAGCAAAAACAATATCAGACCCAATACGGAGCCGTGAGGAATTCCATAATAATAATATTCATAACATTATATTTTTCACCATTAAACGAAACAGTTTGTTTGCAATCTGACAAGTAAGATTCAAAAATCAATTCACTTTCTATGATACGCAACTAACTTAATTTAGTCACTAGAATACTATGATCAACACATTGAAAAGCCTTGCTTAAGTCACAAAAGGTTGCATGAAAATAAACATTAAATTTAAAAGCCTCCAATGCTTTAGTTGAATAAATATATTGATTAATTTTCAGTCAATGACTTATCGCATAATATTTAAGGATTTATTCCTTTATATTACAGTTAACGTTTTTTATAAACGTTTTCGTAGCCCAGCGACATCATCTGATAAAACATTATGAATAGGCAATATTTTAACCTCAAATGTGTCAATACATGTACATCAAGCATCAATTATCACTAAATAAAATAGATAAAACAATAAAATAAGAATAATGAGTTGAGTTAAAATCTAGATAAAATATGTGATAATACAAATATTTACAAATATATTACGGGTTTTCACTTACATTTTAAAATGTGCACATAATTGGTTAATGTAAGTAAAGGCTACCTTACAATGTGACCCATTATATTTAAAATGTGTGATGTATACATTCATTGTTTACCCTAAGAAAATGTGGCATGTTATTGTAAATAGAAGAAGTCAATTGATCTATGTTTACACTGGATTGGATATACAACTCCAGTTTACTATTTGTGTTCTGTTAGGGTTATTAAAATGATTAATAATATGTTATATGTGTTCTGGTGTTAGTGTTGTAAAGGATATCAGGATATTTTATGGTTGAAATATATTAAACTGCAACATATGATTTGTGAAGTACTATGTAGATAGACGTATATAATTCATTTATAATTTAAGATTAATCTATTATTAAGTAACAGTGTTTCATGGTTAATGCTTTGTAAATGTTTGTGTTGTATGGTGGAAATTTCGTGAGTGTTCGTGTGTTATATATTACGTTGTTATGTAGATAAATATAAAATGCTATGATGTCTGGGTGTTGTGGAATGAAATTTGGTGATGTCTGTTGAATATAGTTTATGATATTAGCGGTATAGATGGTTGTCCAGATATTTTGTAGTTAAAATATATTAAAACATATAATTTTGTGAAGTAGTATGTAGATGGCTTACAGCAGAGTCCGTATAGGCCAGTTTCTATCTGATGCTTTTCCAATTCACTGCGGGCTAAAGCAGGGAGATGCACTATCACCTTTACTTTTTAACTTCGCTCTAGAATATGTCATTAGGAAAGTTCAGGATAACAGAGAGGGTTTGGAATTGAATGGGTTACATCAGCTCCTTGTCTTTGCGGATGACGTGAATATGTTAGGAGAAAATCCACAAACGATTAGGGAAAACGCGGAAATTCTAGTTGAAACAAGTAAAGCGATAGGGTTGGAAGTAAATCCCGAAAAGACTAAGTATATGATTATGTCTCGTGACCAGAATATTGTACGAAATGGAACTATAAAAATAGGAGATTTATCCTTTGAAGAGGTGGAAAAATTCAAATATCTTGGAGCAACAGTAACAAATATAAATGACACTCGGGAGGAAATTAAACGCAGAATAAATATGGGAAATGCGTGTTATTATTCGGTTGAGAATCTGTTGTCATCCAGTCTGCTGTCAAAAAATCTGAAAGTTAGAATTTATAAAACAGTTATATTACCAGTTGTTCTGTATGGTTGTGAAACTTGGACTCTCACTTTGAGAGAGGAACATAGATTAAGGGTGTTTGAGAATAAGGTTCTTCGGAAAATATTTGGGGCTAAGAGGAATGAAGTTACAGGAGAATGGAGAAAGTTACACAACGCAGATCTGCACGCATTGTATACTTCACCTGACATAATTAGGAACATAAAATCCAGACGTTTGAGATGGGCAGGACATGTAGCACGTATGGACGAATCGAGAAATGCATATAGAGTGTTAGTTGGGAGGCCGGAGGGAAAAAGAACTTTAGGGAGGCCGAGACGTAGATGGGAAGACAATATTAAAATGGATTTGAGGGAGGTAGGATATGATGGTAGAGACTGGATTAATTTTGCTCAGGATAGGGATCAATGGCGGGCTTATGTGAGGGCGGCAATGAACCTCCGGGTTCCTTAAAAGACAGTAAGTAAGTATGTAGATGGACGTATGTAATTCACTTGTACTTTAAGAATTCTCTTCCATTGAGGTGTAGTGCTGTATGGTTTTTTCTCAATCGCCTTTGATGCTTGCTTTACAAGACAACTAACAGCGCCTATGGTATTATGTTTATACCTGAAACCATATTGCTGGTAATAAAACAACTTGCTTGGGTATAGGCAAAAACTATGCTGGATACAACCGTGGGTTGAAGTGCCGTCGTCGGTAAGAGAGCTCGCTTGGTCGCCTAGGGAACACTTGTGACGTTCCACTTGTATCTTGAAAGAGCTTCTTATTCTGCTCTCCACCGCTCTAGCGTTCGCCGGTGTCCATCTCAACACAGACTCGCCTATGTAGACCTATTATCCTTTCCTTATTTTACCTATAGTTCCATTCTGCCAATCCAGCATTGGATTCTTCAGCAGTTCCAAACTTGAAGTCGTCAAGTACACTTAATAGCAACCGTATTATTACCACAGCATGTAGTGCCCGCCATAGTACTATCCTTTATCGTATTAGTTGAGTCACTGTAGAGTTAAAGTAAGCAGAAACGGTACTCAGTTCTTGCCACTTGCACTGCAAAGGTTTGCAAGCCTGCTGTAACCAATGTTCGCAATAATACAGCTTAACGCCTCAGCTTGTAACGTCATTGGTTCACTCAGTTTTATATCCAGAAACTATAGTGGGATTCATATAAGATTATTTCCTAAGAAGCTAATATGGCCGTCTTTTCATTGTCACCAACTGTTACCAAATATCACCAAAGCAGGTAAAATCACAAAGATATAATCGTAAATATTATTCCTTCATTAATTCGTGTTTCAACGATTGATGAATCTAACATTAAATATAGTTTGTCTGGCAACTTGAAATTCATTGGTTTGAAATTAAGCAGTTTCTGATTCGTGAGACTTAGGCCTACCTAAAAATTTAACATAATATGAGATTTATTTCTGCCATTAGTAATGTATGTATGTATGTATGTATGTATGTATGTATGTATGTATGTATGTATGTATGTGTGTAAGGCATTTTCGAATGATACATAAAAACATTATGGCTTGAATTTAAAAACAAAATAATTGGCTGGAATCTTATGTAACAGACATTGATTTACAGTGCAATAAGCTATTGTTTTTAATTATTTAGAAATTATTTTACAAAATGTTTAAAGGTAATTCTGTTACAGTTTGTAGGAAATTCTTAAGAGTTTCAATTAATAAATTGAAAGCACAGTCAACACATGACATGGAACGTAATGTATTCCAATATTGAAATAAAAAGTAATTGCATAATATCATTAAATTTATTGTGTTACTTACTTGATTGGAGCTTACAGTTATTGTGGGTTGTTTTATTTTTGAAATGTCAATAATTAACCGATTCTCGTATAATCAGCTAAAATGTTTTGTTCTAAAAAAATAAACATTATTCAAACACTTGTAAAGATATTATTAGGACATTAGTTTTTTAACCCTATGAAGTGATTTGTAAGAACTCCAAAAACCGAATACGACTGTAAAATATTAGTCATTAATTTCGTTCAAATTTGAATAAAGCTAGTAACTTTCGTTTCGTCAACGTTTGAAGCTTCTTCAAAGGCAAACGATGCTGTAAACATAATACTGTAGTTACCCAAATAACTGCCAGTTGCAGTAATTTTAAGTTTTGCCGAAAAATGTAAATGTATGTATGTATGTATGTATGTATGTATGTATGTATGTATGTATGTATGTATGTATGTATGTATGTATGTATGTATGTATGTATGTATGTATGTATGTATGTATGTATGTATGTATGTATGTATGTATGTATGTATGTATGTGTGTGTGTGTATGTATGTATGTGTGTATATATGTGTGTGTATGTATGTATGTATTTATTTATTTATTTTAGTAGGTTATTTTACGACGCTTTATCAACAGCTTAGGTTATTTAGCGTCTGAATGAGATGAAGGTGATAATGCCGGTGAAATGAGTCCGGGGTCCAGCACCGAAAGTTACCCAGCATTTGCTCATATTGGGTTGAGGGAAAACCCAGGAAAAAACCTCAACCAGGTAACTTGCCCCGACCGGGAATCGAACCCGGGCCACCTGGTTTCGCGGCCAAAGTATGTATGTATGTATGTATGTATGTATTAACACTGTACAATTGGGTATACACCCGGTGGCAGTGGTATATAGTATACAATAATAACGATAAATTACAATAAATATTAATAAAAATTACAATAATTACAGCAATAAAAATAAAATAAACGTAAATTTAATTCTAACCATAATTAAATAGATGCAATAAACCTAGGACTATAAATAAAAACTATGCTATAATAACGCCTGCAATAACCAAAATTAAACCCAACTTATAAGTACTTCTATTAAACCCAACCATTACCAACTTAAGTAATTACATATCACCTTAATTATTTACATATCAACTTAATTACATATCATCTTAATTATTTACATATCATCTTAATTAATTACATATCAACTTAATTAATTACATGACAGAACTTAGATAATTACACTACATCTATAATTTAATTTTCAGTCTAATTTTATTTATTTATTTATTTATTTATTTATTTATTTATTTATTTTATTTAATAATAACATATACATAAAAAACGCTACGAGAAAGTACCCCGAAAGAGCAAAGCTCGTGTTCTGGGACAGTTTCGTTTTAGTAGAAATACTTGAAAATGACATACAATGTTACATTTTTCACCAAACATATCTATTCATTCTGAATTAAAATTTAAGATTCTGATTACACAGATTACACGTACCGGTAATTCACAAAAATAGAAATCTCTACTGTTTCTAAAATGAAATTCATAATTCTTGCACTATGATCACATTCTTAAGAAGAGTAACTTCGGACGCAGGGGTAACATCAGACGGTAATTGAATTTATCATATTTTATGTTGGTAACACCAGTTCTTAGCATCTTTTCCGCGCTTTTTACTATGTTCGTATCGCTTGTATGTTTCTTCACATTTTTAAAGAAACATTGGTGAACTGCTGTTACCAACATAAAATATGATAAATTGAATTACCGTCTGATGTTACCCCTGCGTCCGAAATATCCCCACTTTACGGTACATAGAAACATGCATAAATATGCATATTTTGTAGACAAAATACTTAAGAAAAAAGGTCACATAAAGATGATAATAATAAAGTTAGTAATAATAATACTAGTAATAACTGAGTGTAAAAAGAGACGATGTTGAGATTGGTGATAGATTAATAGGCTGTTAACTTATTATTAGTAGTATAATTGGTACAGGTTATGTTGATATAGTAACAAAGATAAGATAGAAAAAAATATCTTCTCAACCTTTCCATAAATGTATTGATTTTGAGAGGACCATCCTGAAAGATTGCCGCAGGTAAGCGTATGTATTTTCGGCGGATGTTATAAAGGCTTGCAGTATTTCCCTCGCCGGCCTACGTGTAGTGTGCATTTCCCGCTACAAACATTTATGTACACACATTCTGAAAAAGTACCACCCGGGTAGAGTCCTGCGGGGTTACGTTAATGATGGTGTATGTAAATGGGTTTTGTTATTGGCTATTTTGCGGTTCGTTTTCCAATTAATTTTGTGTTATTGTTGTTGCGTTAATAGTGATGGTGTTTAATGACATTGTGATTGTAGTGGATGCGGTGCAATTTCTAGATTGGAATGTTGTCGCTACATTTTGTCTTCCGGAACTAAATTAAGTTGTGTTTTGTTTGGAATCTTTGGTTTTCTATTTAGGTGCAAGATATATATTAATGTATATGTTTTTAATTGGAAAGTTGTCAACTTAGGGGTGTGGTTATGATTTATGTTTGTGTGTGTGTGTGTGTGTGTGTGTGTGTGTGTGTGTGTGTGTGTGTGTGTGTGTGTGTGTGTGTGTGTGGAGATGTTCGCTGATCTTCACAGAACGAGTCAGGTTGGAGGAAAGGGCTTTTACCAAAGTCTCTCTCTAGTCAGGAAGCGACAATAACAGACCGAACATATTTTTATTGGTGTTGATGCAGTGTAATGTAATAGTTGATTAATTATTCAATAGGCCATTCCTTATCTCTTGAAACAAAATGAATAAAGGTGCCGTAGCCCACAAGCAAACATTCTCATGGGGACAGAAAAAAAGTTATATATATTTTTTCCACCATATTAATAGTGTAATGACAAGTGCTTATAAAAATGTTTGCCACTCGAGCGCAATTACGAGAGCCCATCAGGAAATAAGTTTCCCTGGCGTCATTTACAGAAAGAAAACACAATTTCAAGGAAAGATTTACTTACTTACTTACTTACTTACTGGCTTTTAAGGAACCCGGAGGTTCATTGCCGCCCTCACATAAGCCCGCCATTGGTTCCTATCCTGAGCAAGATTAATCCAGTCTCTACCATCATATTCCATCTCCCTCAAATCCATTTTAATATTATCTTCCCATCTACGTCTCGGCTTCCCCAAAGGTCTTTTTCCCTCTGGCCTCCCAACTAACACTCTATATGCATTTCTGGATTCGCCCATACGTGCTACATGTCCTGCCCATCTCAAACTTCTGGATTTTATGTTCCTAATTATGTCAGGTGAAGTACGCAAAGCGTGCAGTTCTGTGTTGTGTAACTTTCGCCATTCTCCTGTAACTTCATCCCTCTTAGCCCCAAATATTTTCCTAAGAACCTTATTCTCAAACACCCTTAATCTCTGTTCCTCTCTCAAAGTGAGAGTCCAAGTTTCACAACCATACAGAACAACCGGTAACATAACTGTTTTATAAATTCTAACTTTCAGACATTTTGACAGAAGTCTAGATGACAGAAGCTTCTCAACCGAATAATAACCGGCATTTCCCATATTTAGTCTGCGTTTAATTCAAGGAAAGATTTATTGGAACAAATACAGCAAATTTGTTGATCTATTCGTCAACATATTCCCACACGAATTGAGACGTTTCTCATACCGTGGGATCAACAGATAGGTGCAGACGGCTGTCACACACTGGTTCGATCTCAGCCGACAGACTTCTACACAGGGATACAAAAGTTGATCTCACGGTAAGACAAATGTGCAAATTAAAAAAAAGAGAGACGTTACATTAATAAGGTGGCATAATATATTTAATTAGTCTGACGAGTTATTCTCCTGGTTTGACTTGTAACTTATTTTAAAATAGCTTGTAAGAGGGTCTTAGAGTACAATGTGTTCAGTTTAATATAGTTCTGTTTATAAGTATGGATAAGAGTGTAATTCTTTGTCATTTTTGAACTGTTGTATCAGTGAAGCGTGGTGAGTCAGTGAAGTTTATGGTTTACAATGGCAGTGAATAGTTTCGATCAGTGATAATTTATAGTGTGTTCTATAGTGTCAGTGAAATGTGTTCTAAAGTGTCAGTGATATGTATCATAGTGCCAGTGCTGTGAGTGAGATGAGAGTGAACTGAAATGTTATCAGTATCAATGTGAAACTTATGTAGGGCCTGTACATATGTGGGTTGTAATAGAAAATTAGGTTCACTTATTAATTACGTTATTTTATGTATTATTATTATTATTATTATTATTATTATTATTATTACTATTATTAAATATAATTATTGTGTATTATTTGTATTTTGTATTTTAATTGTATTGTGTATTATTTTTATTGTGTGTAATTATGTTACCACTGTCACCGGGTGTTTGCCCACTTGCAGTGTAAATAAATACACATACATACAAATGTCTCATTTCCGGTGGAGCATATGTTGAAAACAACAATATCTGTATCTGTTTCAATAATTCTTTTCATGAAATTGTGTTTTCTTTCTGTAAACGGCGACAGGGAAACTTACTTTCCTGGGGGAACTCATAATTGCGTTCGAGTGGCAAAAATTTGTATAAGCACTTGTTTTGACTTTATTAACACGGTGGAAGAAAAAAAATAACTTTTTTATCTGCCCCCATGAGAATATTTGTTTGTCAGAGTAAGAGTCTTACGAAAGGGTGAATGAGTAGCAAGCTGCAAGTAGAAACGTAGCGAGGAAGGGAAGCTTCCCATTCCACTTTCTTCTTCTCCTTACGCGCAAGTATGTTTCACGAGACAACTAATGGCCTACAGCTTGGTTCTGTTTGTATTGGGTGAATTTGTAAAGACTGTGATTATGTATAGTGTCTGTTGAATGCTGAAAATATGTACAGGGACATGATTTTATTTTTACTTCAATTTTTATTGTACCTAAGTTTTTGAATGTACTTCACTCCCACCCCTTCTACCAATGAAGTTCAACCATCCTCCACACAGATCCAAGACCGCATATACAGTCATAGTAGCCTCACGGTCATAGTAAACAGTACGTTCCAAAAATATGTTCGCGTTTTCCAGTGACGAGAGAGCTTTCAATATTGCATCATTTTCCATTTGCCTACATCGCATCCCGGTTTCCCTCACCTGCCTCTCTGTAAATGCTAGTGGCTGGGCTGTCTTAGCTCTTTTCTGAGAACATTAATTTCTGTTAGGAATTGGACATCTACGTAATGTTATACCCATACAATTGTTTAAAATAACTTAAATAAAAGGGCCTCGTTAAGTAATTAACTGTCACGTGATTTCCTCCCTTTCTACGACGCTGCGACGTAACCACTTGGACGGACAGTAGATAGCATGTCTGAGTAATTTTGTCTTTACGGATCGGGCAGAAGTGAAGATTGAATTTACAGTACGTAAGGTCTCTTTCATAGAGTAGATACATAATTATTTCAATATGAGTTACTTATACGAAGTACGAACCTGGTAATTGCAATTACGTACAATAGTCTATAGTACGATAATATGCACAAAAGAACTGAAGCCTGTATCGAAATAAACGGCCACCATTTTAAAAAATGTGTTTAAATATCCATATTATGATTATTTTTCAATTTAACTTCATTCTCTATAGTGTACGCTAATGTCCTGTAGACAGTATAATGTACACTGCATAATGAATACGTCCACATGGACAGCTCAGTTCGTGAGTAAAAACACTCATTGTTAATACTGTACTGTATTTTGATTAAACAAAAACATAATTAAAAATTATCAAACCCAAAATCGCGATATTTCCTAGTTTACGTAAATGGATGAACTACTTTTCTTCCCTCCTATATCTAGTAAAGTGATTTGTTTGGATATTACGCCAGTATCATCGAACTCCAGTCGTGGAAGGGGGTATCAAACGGAGGTTCCGGTTCTTAATCGTTGATCCAAAGGTATAGCCAGGTTGATATTAGAAATGTTAGTAAAAATAAAATGATGTCCCTGTATTTGTTGTTGACTATTTCAATATATGTGAGAAAGAGTGTGGTTTTTGAGTTTTGGCGTCTCTGTATACTGTGTGATTGGTGGTACGCTTGGGGATTTTGGCAGTTGTTCGGAGGATACTTCTTTCTCTTGCCTCGAATTTCCGTTTGTGTGGGGCAGCTTACATTAGAAAGAATGAGAGGTGCAGGCCTATGCAGAGGTATCGAACCAACGCTTTGTACAGTTTTAGTAAAGTTGGGATGGAGCAGCTGGGCTTCCGGATGCCACTGAGGTAGCTTATTGCTTTGTTGGCCATATTGAATTTTTTCCAGATTCTATTGGCAAGGGTCGTCCAGGAAAGTTTGGAGTTGATTGGAATTCCGAGGCAAGTGAGGTGACGTCGGAGGGAGACCTGGGTGGTTCCAATAATGACGGGATTCCTGTTTACTCTTCGGGAGCGGAGTGGAGCACGCATGTTTGCGTTATGTGTGTATTTATTTGTATGCGTCATAGATTGGTCCGACCTGTGAATTGCTGCAGTGAGTTATTTATGTGACCTCTGACGGAGGATAAAAGAGGTGGGTTAACCGGTATGCGACATCGTCCACATACTGGGCAAGTTTGACGTGTTGGCAGGTGAGGATGGATATCTCAGAAACGTACAGTTTATATTGCAAAGAATGGGAGAGAGGAAGCAAGTCTAGTGGGACCTCAGTTTCTATTCGAAAGAATTGGGATAAGTCGCACTTTCACAGTCAAATCTGTCAGCTTACTTCATATCCTAAGGGTGAAACCTAACCATTTTTCCCCCATTACTACATAAGCTATGGATTATGGTGATTTTCTAGTTTGCAGGCTGAATTTTGTTTTGCCAACTTCGTTTCGAATTTCTATACTGAGAATTACTACAACTGGTAGTGAATTTATAACTGTTATGTTGGTAGCAGTAACACAAGTTGTCGGTAGTTTAAATTTTGAAAATTCAAATTGTTCTAGATTTCTGAGCTGATTATTGGAAGTTAGTGAAATTTAAACATACTAATAATTAATTAACATCAGTATTAATATTAATACATAATAGTTGTATGTGTTGCGTTGTGTTGTGTTTACAATTCAAGATTATAGTCAGGTAGGCTAAGTGTAAATAAATATAACATACTTCGTGTGATAAAGGCTCTTGGGTAATCGACAGAAATAACATTTCATATTTTAATTAATTTCTTTCGTGTTTAGACTTTTATGACAATAATGGAGTAAATATTCTTAAGCATGCATTTTAACGTGGCATCCGTTTTCGGAATTCGTACTAATCATTTCACGTGATCAAACAAAATACATTTTTAGGTTAGGTCTCGTGAATCGTAAACTGTGTAATGAAAGCATTGACTTTCGTGTTCTAAGACAAAATATATTTTAATATTAGATCATACAGTAATCTATTAACTAATGTGCGAGAGGTGTAGAAGGAAAATATAGCTACTCTTTCACAAATTATTGAACCATTTAGAAAACACCTCCCCAACATATAGATGAGATGTGGTAAATAAGCAAGTCATCGTTATTATTATTATTATTATTATTATTATTATTATTATTATTAATATTACCGGTATTATACATACATGACATTGTGATTTTACCTTCTTTTGGTGATATCTAGTATTAGTTGGCGACACTGAAGAGATGGCCAAATTAGCCTTTTAGGAACTTCTCTTACGTGATCCTCTCTATAGAAGAGGGAAAGTTTTAATTTGAAAGTGTATTTCTTTGATTGCTTTGCATCTTCTTATAATTTTATATAGCAGTCTGGCCAAACTTATTTTAAGGAATTTTGAACGTCATATTAATATATGTTTTCAGATAAGTTTAATTGAATATTAATGTACTTATTTGTTATGTTCTTTTCAGCCTACAACTTGTCAAAATTTGTATAAAATAAAGAATTAATATTCTTTCATCTCATGTTACAAAAGTATTACAACGAATATTTTCGACTTATACAGGAATATCATTTTTTTTACTTCAATTTTTATTGTACCTGAGTTTTTAATGTACTTCACTCTCACCCTCTCTACTATATAGTAAACCTCACCAGTCCTCAACACAGAACCAAGGCCGCATAAACAGTACTGAGTGAGTGAATATAGTACGTTCCAGAAATATGGTCGCATTTTCCAGTGAAGAAAAAGCATTCAATATTAAATCATATACAGGTACTGGTACTGTGTCCGTTTGGTTACGTCGCATCCGGTTTCTCTCACCCGCTTCTGCTCGCCCCTGTGTAAAGGCTAGTGGGTGGGCTGACTTAGCTCTTTTCTGAAAACATTTGCTGTTAGGAATCGGACGTGTACGTAATATTATACAACTGTTTAAAATAACTTAAATAAAATGGCCTCATTAAATAATTAACTGTCACGTGATTTTCTACCTTTCTACAAATCTACGACATAACCACTTGGACGGATAGAGTGAATTTATCTGTGGGATCGGGCAGAATTGAATTTACAATATGTAAGGTACTCTGTTATATAGGAGGTATAGAATTATTTCAACATGAGTTGCTACTTTTAAATACGAAGAACGAAACTGGAAATACGAATTAGGTACAATATAGTGCGATAATATGCAAAAAACAACTGAAGTCTGTATCGAAATGAATGACCATCATTTTCAACAATTTGTTTAAATATCCATATTTTAATTATTCTCTATATTGTACGCTAATGTGCTGTGGACAGTAAAATATACACTGCACAATGAATACGTCCGCATGAATAGCTCAGTTCGTAACACTTATTGTTAATAATGTAGTACATTTTGATTAAATAAAAACCTAACGAAAATTATAAAACTCAGAATCGTGATATTTCCTAGTTTACTTAAATGGATGCACTAATTTACTTCCCTCCTGTAACCAGTAAAGTGATTTGTTTGCATTTTATGCTAATACCATATATATATATGTAACAATTAAACACAGGTAACAAACAATAATGGATAAACGCAGAACTTCACGCATTATATTCTTCACCTGACATATTTATTACGAACATTAAATCCAGACGTTTGAGATAGGCAGAGCATGTAGCACGTATGGGCGAATCCATAAATGCATATAGAGTGTTAGTTGGGAGGCAGGAGGTATAATAATAATAATAATAATAATAATAATAATAATAATAATAGTTTTATTTTTCCTGGCAGAGTTAAGGCCATCAGGCCTTCTCTTCCACTCAACCAGGATCAAATCACATACAGAAAAATACGTACCGGTATACAAAGAGAGGTAAGAAGGCCTTTGGGAAGGCGGAGACGTAGATGCGAGGATAATATTAAAATGGATTTGAGAGAGGTGGGATGTGATGATAGAGACTGGATTAATATTGTTCAGAATGGGGATCGACGGTGAGCTTATGTGAGGGCGGCAATGAACATCTGGGTTCTATAAAAGTAAATTGTAAGTAAGTGTAGACATAACAACTTAACCCTCAACGCTTTCCTGGGGGTCTTTTCTGACCCCACAATATATTTAATTGTTACTTTCTACATCCATATTCTCCGAAACATTCCAGCAACCTAAATATGCTATTTTTGATTATTTTAGTTTCCTTTACGTTTAAAATTATTATTTCATAATAATTATGTATTGATTATTTTTTCCATGTTTATTACTTGGATTTGTGGAAGGATTCAGCTATAGAACACGTCTTTGTTTTCTAATTAGAATTATTTTGCAGAGATAATGTTTTGTTGTAAACAAAGTGAACATGTACTTTGAAAAGTGAAGAATTGAAACAAATACAGCAGGGATGTGGAAACGCCTGTATTACGTACTCATACTACAAGCCATGTAAATAGTCCAACAAAATTCACTTTTCAGCAAGATTTAATACAATCATTGGTCTTAAGGAAATGTTGTGCGGGTTCTTGAGAGCACGAAGTGCAGGCACTTTCAAATCCCTGAAATATAGCATAAAGTACCATGTAGGCTATGGGTAAAATATTGTAGGTTCAAGATTAATTATTTGTATTTGTAAAATTAGCTTCTTGTTCTTTCTACTGCAGCAGGTGATGAGATTAAATTAATTAATTAATTATACTTAATTATTAACATTTGATGCAATAACAATTTTCTTTCTGTGTTATATTTCAAGGAAAGCGAATGTGTTCTCTGATAATTGAAAAAACAAAAACACAAATACAGAATAAACAGTCTGCCATTAAATTAATTTAATTAATCCCTTGTTTAAACATAATGAATAACTCTGGTTCAATAAAAACTTTCAATTTGTTTACACTGTACATAAAATTGCATTAAGCTATAAAATGTCCAATTACACTAATCGGCAAATTTAAACATTTTGACTGTAACATTGATAAAATCAGGTCACTTTTACTAAATCGACTGCCCTGAACACAAAAGTGACGATAAAAATGTTGTAAGTCGTAACTTTTGTGTTACAGAAGTGTAGTAGATTTAGCTCAAAAACATAAAATTCAGTTTTACTTTACATGTAATACAGATGTTACCATTAATGTAATTGTTTCACTAAGCAAAATAAGTAAGAAAATATATTAATTTTACAGAAAAAATAACAGAGAGCTCTGAATGTCTGCTGATATTTAAAAAAAATGGTCATAATTCCCATTTTATGTAGTAAAAATGGCTAGTTTTTTTTATAACTTATTAAACATTAATTTAATACTATAAATTATTTTAAATTATGACTAAAAAGAAGAAAATTGTCTAAGGAAAAATTCTCGTAAATCTGTTTGCCAGTATACTGAAGTATACAACCTATATTATTATTTTTTTATTGTATAAATTGGAACACTTACAGTTATTTTTCCTCTTGTGGATTGTGCCACTTTCTCTAACCAGAAACCAGCAGCAGTCGCCCATCCCATCTTATTTGATATTTCTGGTCCATTTTTTGAATATAGACGTACTGATGGGATCTCTCTCCTTGTTTGTCGTTGATAGCTCCCACGTTTTGGGAAAAAATTGAGATGATAATGGAGTTTAGGTCCATGTGGTACGGGCTTAATAGCTGATAGAACATTAGGGTATACAACATTAGATTTTGTTCTATTTTCGTTGGTTCCAATTTTTGTTAAAAACAGCAGTCTTCAGAATGGCTGGCTCATTCACGCCAGACCACAGAATAAAGAAGATACTGTGGCCAGACATAGCAGCCGCGAAAGCCATACTTAGAGTTTTACCATCATTCATCCACTGAGTGAGGGCAAGATAACACGTTATTTAGGATATATTAGGGGCGCAACGGTTTGTCTTCTTCACCTGCTCGGCATTCAAAATACTTGTAATAAGCTTCTTTTACTTTTTCTGTTAATGATCGACGTTGATGTTTACTGTAAACTATTCATAGAAAATGTTTGGCTAAATACACAAGCGCTGCGGAATTTCTCCATTACAAGAAAAAAATATTTTACACTCACTTAAAACCACTCATCACAGGCAAAACCACATCTAAACTGAAACTAAAATATCAATTTTTCTCCCATAAATTCTACCCTCTTAGTAAATGCCTGTCGACCTGGTGCTTAAAGTAATAAGAGGGACAAACATCCCACCTGTTAGCAAACTCATAAATATTGCACAAAGCTAATGACTCATAAGCAAACATTCTCATGGAGCTGATAAAAAAAAAGTTGATTTTTTTCCTACACCATGTTAATAGTGTCAAAACAAGTGGTTGTACATATTTTGGCCTCTCGAGCACAATTACGAGGGCCGTAAAAATAAGTTTCCCTGGGGCCGTTTACAGAAACACAATTTCATTGGAAATATTGGAATAAATACAACTGTTAAACTATTTTCCAACATATTCCCCTCTGGAACTGAGACATTTATCATACCACGGGGTCAACAGAGAGGTGCAGACTGTTCTCACACACTAGTTCCGATCCCAGACGGCAGACTTCTACGACACAGGGATACAAAACTTGATCCTGCGATATGATAAATATCTCATTTACAGTGGAGATTATGTTGAAAAATAGCTCAACAGTTGTATCTGTTCCAATAAATATTTCCAGTGAAATTGTGTTTTCTTTCTGTAAACAGCCCAAGAAAAAAAATTTACGGCCCTCGTAATTGCATTCGAGTGGCCAAAATTTATATAAGCACTTGCTTTGACGCTATTAACATGCTGGAAGAAAAAATTAACTCTTTTATCTGCCCCTATACGAATGTTTGCTTGTCAGAGCTCTTTCCAGATCTTCAAGAATGGAATGTAAGTGAAAGTGTATGCAAAAGATTTCTATATATTCTTTAAGAACTCAAAATGCAGTAACCAATTTTTTTTGCTAATTTTCCCTCATTTTCATTGTTTAAAGAAATGAATAATCATAGAACATTTTCACGCTCATATTTGTTAATAGCATATCGGGATTGACTTAAAATGCCTATTTTCATTCATGTCGCACAAACCTTGTTATTAATAACTGTTATTCTTGGGGTCAAAAAAGATCCCGGAAAAGTAGTATGATGTTCTAGAGCAGCTAAGTTGCGAGTGTTAATATTACTATATAAGTTCATTGTATGTTTTTAAAAAGCTGTCGCTACAATTTGGAACGAGTAGTAAGAGGAGTTTGTCTACTATCGTAGAATAACGGTTGGCATGCCTCAACCAATTTAAGCAGAATTGTTGAAAAACTTTCGGCACTGGACCATGGACTCATTTCTCCATCATTTTCCCTCTTTCATCATCATCTTCGTTTATTTCACATATTTCGGACATGTGACTGCGGGACGCCACCGAATTTGGACTCCGTGTTATGTGGTCATTAGTTGCTGGTGGTAGTGCTGTATACCTTAGGCTCTCCCTGGGCTCATGGTAGCTCTTAGAGAGGGACAGCAGTGAGGTCTACGCGAAAAAGCAAACGAATTCTGCAGGCTGTAGGGAAGTACGGGGGGGGGGCCTTCAGGGAAACTGTAGCGCGGTGTCTTAGGGCAATGGTCATCAGCACTCGATGAAATGGGTAGAGTGCACAGAGGGTAAGAAACTATGCTCCGTCGTGCACAAGGGATAGAGAGACAGCATACCCGCCAGCAGCCACGAATGCACGCTAGGTCCGCGGGTAAGAGACGCTAGCCCGATGGTGCAGTGTTCTGATGATCCCTGTCTTAGGGCATGTAAATCATTCCAACCGGCTAGTACAATGGGTCCACCGAAGCGGCCAGAGGGCAGTACCCAGTTCGTTGTCCACCCTCAAGATGGAGTAATAGAAGTTAGAGTTTTAGACCCGATAAATTTGAACGTCTTTTTACTTTGGATTTTGTTGTTCTTGACGCAAAATTTGATTGTGATGTAAGCTTTGAGTTCTACAGTATTGTAACATCGCTATAATAAAACATAAGTTACAAACTTGTTATCGACAAAAATTTACATTTTTCGTAATAAAAAGAAATCACTTTTGTACTTAAACTTCTGTAAGAAACATTGATTTAATTGTACTATCTGCGTAGCGTAAATGATTGGTTATAATAATAATAATAATAATAATAATAATAATAATAATAATAATATGAGAAGAGAAATGTACAGTACGTTAGTTCGTTCACTCCCGCACGTTCAACTGGCAACGCTGCCGAACAATCTGGTTGGCTCACTTCACCTTCATCTTCATTTAAGTATTCCGCGGCGTATAAACCACGTAGCCACCGCAGACTTGCCACACTGCAACTCAAGAACAGAAGCCCCTAACCCTCACTCACAGTCACGTAGAAATTAGCAAAGCAGGAAGAGTGGGTTGGCGCTCATCAGTAGGGCCCGAGTTTTATGTAATTATATATTCTAGGCCTATTCCCACATAATAGCTAAGGGAAAAACTAAAATGTCGACTAAAAAGGTCTTTTATTCCGAAGATTTAATTGACATATTTTGCTCTTGTTCGACCAAGAAACATGCTACGTCTATAACAGCTAAGAGAAAAATAAAAATGTCGACAAAAAAAACGAATAAGATTTTTTATTCCGAAGATTTAATTTACATATATTTACATACTTCGACATAATTACTAGACATCAGTAGTTAAGGCACTAAAAATGGAATTTTAGGCGCCTAAAATGCCTCTAAAAGCAACAAAAACAGACAATAAAAGGCACTGAAATTATATTGAATCACCCATAATTCATACAGTAAACATCCATAAGACCATAAATAACTTAACAAAGTGCATTGGAAAAGTAGTTTCTCTGTTCTGTGGACTTGTTTCACTTGTACTTATTCGTCCACAACTTCTCGTCCATAATTTGAGTTACAATAAACAACAAGCAACTTTTCAAGATTAACGCACAAACTTCTGTCACGTTTATTGGACAAAATCAGTGTCACGATGATTAATTTAACAATAATGAGACGTCGGTAGATCTGCCAAGTCCTACCAGCAGAACCGTCTTTGTCCAGCACAAATTATAGTTGGACTCACCGGGATTCGAAACCGGGTTATCAGCGTGGAAATCCAACGCTTCATGTATTCGATTAATAACTGATGTTTGTTGTTGTTTAGTCAACTGGTTTGAACCTCACAAGTGACACCAATAAGGCATCACTCATGAGGCAACCAAGCCAGGAATTAATGGGGTAGGTCAGTGCTGGAGTCAGGTAGCAGTGCTGGGCAAGGACAAGATCGAAACAACAATGCTGCATTGCAACAGGGTATCCCATATCTATGGCTACTACTGGGTGTTCATTTCAAAGTGTGTCATGACGTCACTGTTTTGAATCAGCGATTTGAAGCGAGTTCCAGCTTTTATGTCAGAGAAGTTCCTTATTAATCAAGGCGTTCAATCTGAACTTGAGAACGTGTACTATATAACTTAAACGTTGTAGCAACAGATGGCGGTCTGTACGGTCTGTGTGCTACCATAACCTCTTCCGAACTGTGTTTTGCGCGGGCAAGTCGTACGCAGGGTATTTGTTATCATCGGTTGCGTACGGCAACATTCCACAACACAAATCAAATGCTTCGTATCCATGTTGACCGTCGAAGTTAATGTCAACAAATAGGCCTACGTAAGTAATCGTCTTAACCCTCTCCACATATCCCGACAGTAAGAAAAAGACTCACCTCAGTACGTTTTTCCAAACAGTTCACATTTCTGCCACTACTGGAGTTACCGTACGTATCGGTAAGTACTCTTCAGAATGAACGCCGTACTTGCTAGGTAACTTCTTTGGCACATAGGTAATACGCCTTTGCGGAAGTGTAGGAAGATTGAATTCTCTAGGCTCATCGACTAGCCACATGACGCCATACAGCGAGCCATGACACACTTTGAACTGAACACCCAGTATAGTTTCGAACGCAGAAATGCAGTATTGTTGAGCGAGTAGACATATAAAGAAAAAGGCAAAAAATGTACATATAGAAGGAAGAAAAGGGCAAAAAAGTGCATATTAAAGTAAAAAAGGCGTAAACGGCAAAAAAGGCAAGATCAAACTTCATCAGAATGCTTCATTTCTCATGATTCATGCACATTTACTAAAAACCGTTAAATATGAACACTCAAATAAAATAGGCATTTTCCTAAACATCCGATGTCTAATAAATTAATTACATAGTTCGGACAAGAAACATGCTGCATCTATTAGATGCTAACAATGTAACTGTTCGATTTAATTGTTTTCATTATGCCTATCCTTATTAATTTTTAAAGCCAATCTTGGGAACTGTTCATTTGCAGTGTTTCCGAAATTACCTAATGATATTTAAAAATTAATACGTGCTACAGACTATTTACGTCTTAAATCCCATTTGTCGCCCTAACTTCTTTCTCCGTTGAAAATAGAAGGCAGGGTGAATTGTACAAATAACACAATTTTTTTTACGGAAACAGAGCCATGTATAATTTATACAAAATCCTTCATTAAAACGACGCACTTTGATTTCTTTTAAATTAAATTAGGGGTGGGTTTACCTCTATATAGTATTTCCTTCTTCTGTAGAAATTTTGGACTGTAAAAGGAAAGGCTTGATAAATCTTCTATCTTATAGCCACGTTTATCTCCCATTCTTGTTTAACATTTTACTACAGACGACACACTCGTAATAACGTAGACTTTACGCGTTTACCTCTCCTTGAATTGCGCTGTTAGAAATTTTTATGTACTGCTATCAGGTCAGCCAACTATGGGGCGTGAATTTCAGCACGATATAGTACCGATCTGGATGAATGCACATGAACACCCTCTCTCAATGTATGCAAAGGCCTAGTTCCACATATCCATGAATGTAAGTCCCGTGTTCCACGTTAGCAATTTTTCCGAGACTTAGTTTGAAGCAAGACCTCAAGAGAGGAGCACTATTCACTACAATATATCCCACATGTATATTGTCAAAAGAGTAGTGTTTCGTATTTTAACGTAAACCAAATTGCAGCAAATACAATAAAGTTAATAAGAGCAACGGCAGTACACATTTACTGAGGTAATAAAAGAAGCAAAGATGTCGTGTAGGAACTAGTGACGTGCAATGTTCGAACATGAGAAGGGATATCAAGATATTATAAACTTCGCCCTACTCTATAGACATCCCAACAGTACGTGAATCATGTAAACTAAATCGTCATTTGTTTACCGCATATAATCTTTGTGTGAGATCGTGAGTATTTGCTTGTTTCCGCACAAAACCAATCCGCGGAAAGTCTAAAATTCCACAGTCTGTATTCCCAACCTAACATACACAACAATTTCCCTCTTCTTACCGCTTAAGTGACATATTGATTTTACTGCTTTAGGCTTTTAACATATTATTTTTAGAGACGTTCAATATAGTAATAATTATAAATTGGAAACTTACCACTGCAATTTCACCTAAATTGCACTGTTAATTATTGTTTTTAAATACCGTATTTGCAAAAATTAAGTAAACTCTACAACGCCACTAAAGTTACTGCATTCGTGATGCAAGTAACATTAAGGAAGCCGTGAAAAAATCAACAAGATTCCAGACTCATCATAGACTGGGGGAAAAAAAAGACAGACGTATATCACGGCCTGCTGGAGTATAGTAAACACAGAAAACATTTTAAAGCAAAAATGTTGAAGATAGATATTTTTGTTTTGCATTGAACAGAAACCAAGATGGAGATTTCATTGCATCTGATTAGAAATTCCTCTTTCAGGTATGTAATAAACGATTTTCGCACAAAATAATGTACGATACACGAGCGGTATGTTTTCTTTCCATTCTCGGAAATTAAAAAAGCTCAACTACGTTTCGCTTTTTCAAACTTTTCCTCGAACATGAAAACTTCAATATACCGCTCTTGTAACGCATATTACTATTTCGCTGTAAGAAAAATCCTAATATAAACAATAGCACGTGACTGAAGTGAAGTTTCATTGGCCGCTGTTTGGCGCCATAGATTCTCAGTAAGTGTTCCCGCCTACTGTTGTACATTCCGTTTCATGTTAAACATTTCCCGTTACTCGTCAAGTAGACCTAGCCTCACTACTATGCATTCATTTGCTTAGGAAACATTTACTTTATAATTACTGTAATTAAACCTCACTTAAGTTATTATATACATTTAAGATTATTTGTTTTTCTCTGCTTTTGAGAGGGTTTCTACTCTCATGTTTAATAACCTCACACACCGAGGATGCAGAAGCCATACTTCAGTACCACGTTCTTACGTGAACAACTACGAGCTCAAGTGACGCCAGCTTTTTACAAGAACAGATTACTTCGGTATTACTGTTGGTATTCATCCGCGTTCATAGTACATAACAAAATATAAAAGTAGCTTTTCTTTTACATATCGTTTTACATATGAGTGAAGTTATATGTTTCATTGTATTTAACAACTAGAATTCAATTTTTTATTTTCAAATAATACAAGATGATAGTTTCCTGCGTCGTGTGAGTGTTTGGACTGGCAGCCAATCAGACAATCAGCCACGTGCTTAGGATTTTTCTTACAGCGAAAACAGTATAGATCAGCGGTGACCAAAACTCGAACTGCAGCGATTACATGCGACAGACAGCCTAAGAAGTAAAGAGATGGAGGAAAGGTACTTGGGATGAAAACTACAACCAGTGGTGCTTCCTATACTAACATCTTGAACAATCCCGCGGATAAAAATCTCAAGTTTTGCTGAATCATTAATGTCACTGCAGTCATCAAGAGCCAGTGATAATATACGATTTTTCTTGCTTCTTTTTTTAACCTTCCTCTTGAAAATAATCACAAATTTTCTAAATTCTTCTCTCGATACTTCGTCGAGAAATTCGTAGTTTTTCAAAATTAAAAACTTCTTATGGACAAGTTATTTAAGCTATTTTAATCACTACTCTTTTGAGGAATTCTGTTCTATTAAAAGGTTTTAGAGCACGAGATATTTCAAACCCCATTAGGTAGCTGACTTCCTTACATTTATTTATGTCATCTTTCTCTTCCTGGCTATGATTTAAGGCATGTCAATTCCTGGCGTTTAACAGTTCGTTGGCACATAATATTGAATCAGTTTTTCTACAATATTATTATTAAATGAATAACTAATAAATAGTTACCCTCTTCTAAAGATTAGGAAGATTAAAATTGAGATAAAACCTAATAATTTTATCCTTCTAGGGAGAAGATCTAAAAATATCAATATTCATGCACGTACAGAAGAATGGTAGAAACACATGCTTAGTGGTCAATAATAATAATAATAATAATAATAATAATAATAATAATAATAATAATAATAATAATAATAATAATAATAATAAAAGAATAAGAATAATACGTTATTCAGTGTGGCAATTAATGTTTCTATATACTCCTAATTGAACTGTTGAGAAAAGTAAACATATTACATTTTGTCCGACAGAACAACAAAGAAGTTCTCTTTCTCAGTCTTTACGAAACCACCTCTTACTGCTTGTAGAGACAGAGTTTGTAGAGCGACATGACACCGCCACTGCTTGCCTTCAGTACGTGAATGGAACACGCAGCAATGTACAGGAAACTCCTCGTACCCGTTTGAACGCCTGTGATTACAGGATATAATCATGACACCTCTTTGGTTACCGCTGGCATAGATTGTCAACTGAAAATATCTGCTCCGTTCAAATGTTTTGGCGAAGCTAACATTAGTGAAATACAGGGACATCATTTTATTTTTACTAACATTTCTAATATTAACCTGGCTATACCTTTGGATTAACGATTGAGAACCGGAAATACCAATTGCTAACCTCTTTCCACGACTGGAGTTCGATGATACTGACGTAAAATGCAAAGAAATCACTTTACTAGGTATAGGAGGGAAGAAAAGTACTTCATCCATTTACGTAAAGTAGGAAATATCGCGATTTTGAGTTTGATAATTTTCAATAGGTTTTTCTTTAATCAAAATACAATACTGTATTAACAATGAGTGTTTTTACTTACGAACTTAGCTATCCGTTCGGACGTATTCATTATGCATTGTATATTATACTGTCTACAGTACATTACATGCAATATAGAGAATAAAGTTAAATTGAAAAATAATCATAATATGGCTATTTAAACACATTTTAAAAAATGGTGGCCATTCATTTCGATACAGGCTTCAGTTCCTTTTTTTTGCATATTATCGCACTATTCTACCTAATTCCAATTACCAGTTTTGTCCTTCGTAACTCATGTTGAAATAATTCTGTACCTGCTCTATAAAAAATTATCTTACGTATTTAAATTCAGTCTTCACTTCTGCCCGATCCGAAAAGATAAAATTACTCAGACATGCTATCTACTGTCCGCCCAAGTGGTTTTGTCGCAGGGTCGTAGAAGGGGGGGGGGGAAATCACGTGACAATTAATTAATGAGGCCTTTTCATTTAAGTTATTTTAAACCGTTGTATAATATTACATAGACGTCCAATCCCTAATAGAAATTAATGTTTTCAGAAAAGAGCTAAGACAGCCCAGCCACTAGCCTTTACAGAGGGAAAACAGAAGCGAGTGGGGGAACCGGGATGCGACGTAGGCAAACGGACGACAGTAGGCCTACCTGTGGGAGAATATGATTCAATATTGCAAGTTCTTTCGTCACAGGAAAACGCGAACATATTTCTGGAACGTAGTATACTCACTATTTCAGTACTGTTTGTGTTTACTATGACCGTAAGGCGAGTTTGACTGCATACTTGGTTCTGTGTGGAGAACGGTTGGAAGTTTACTAGTAGAGTGGGTGGGAGTGAAGTACATTCAAAAACTCAGGTATAATAAAAATTGAAGTAAAAATAAAATGATGTCCCTGTAGATTTTTAGTGAGTCAATTAATACAGTATTTTATTATATTAGAGTACTTTATGTCTTCTAATCTTTATATACTTTTGTGCGAGATCGTGCGTATTTGCTTGTTTTCCGCACAGAACCAATACGCGGTAAGTGTGAAATACCACATTCAGCATTCCCAATGTAACACATAACAATTTCCCTCTTCTTACCGCTTAAGCGTGACATTCATTTTACTGTTTTAGGCTTTTAACATATTATTTTTAGAGACGTTTAACATAGTAATAATTATAAATTGGAAACTTACCACTGCAATTTCACCTAAATTGCAATGTTAATTATTGTTTTTAAATATTTGCAAAAATTAAGTTAAGTCTACTACTCCACGAAACTTATTGCATTCCTGATACAAGTAACATTAAGGAAGCCGTGAAAAAATCAACAAGATTCCAGATGCCGATGTTATTACTGCAATATGTTATATAAATAATATTGTTAAAATATTAAAATGAAAAATAAATCATTACATAACCTTACCGTTTGTTTTAAGTTCGCATTTATAGACTGGGGGAAAAAAAAAGACAGACGTATATCACGGCCTGCTCGAGTATAGTAAACACAGTAAAACATTTTATAGCAACAATGTTGAAGAAAGATATTTTGGTTTTCCGAAGTTGCCGTCATTAAACAGAAACCAAGATGGAGATTTCATTGCAACTAATTAGAAATTCGTCTTTCAGGTATGTAATAAACGATCTTCGCACAAAATAATGTACGATACACGAGCGGTATGTTTGTTTTCATGTTCTCGGAAATTAAAAAAGCTCAACTACGTTTCGCTTTTTCAATCTTTTCCTTGACCATGAAAACGTCAATTACCGCTCTTGTAACGTTTATTACTATTTTATAATCGTGTAATAGCCAATTAAATCCCACTCGAGTCTCGATTTTCTCCAGATAAGTCAAAACCTCTAGTGAGATTACTGTTGAGGAAACTATGAATTTTCCACCAATATGCTATGACACTTTTTTATTACATACAACATGAACTATTCACTCTGGAAAGTGTTATTTCACTTCTATTCTGTATAGTAATTGTAGCTATATTGGTGCATTGCAGTACTATGAGCGTCCTGTTACAACAGTACACAATCGTACATTAAATTATTATCTTTACATCAATTCCTTGTACACAGTGGGGCTATTCTGGAACCGAAAACGCCTGCATAATGGCCTTCTAAGGCTTAACGGCAGCAACGTAACACAGACGTGGAGCGTTGTTTACTCAAAACAATATTGCCTCCTGCTATCAAGACGAACACTTGGCGCTCGGGAATACACATTGTATTCCAAAATAACGTAGTTTACCAAGTGTAAAGGCACAAATAAGTAAATACGACATACGACATATATATAATTTGAACTGGTAATTAAAGTTACGGGAAAACGGCTGAAAGGATTTTAATGAATGACCCGTCATTTTGAAGCTTGGCATCTAAGGACTTTCAGAAAAAATAGTAACTTTCAGTGAAGCGTTAGTTTTCCTACATAATTTTCCAATTTTCCAAAATCCATCTTTCGTCAGTTTTGAGAACTAATTAATGGCATTTCAGTATAAAACAAAACACATACTACAATAAATATTTAGAGCTCAAATTCAATTGGTTATTAAGAACTTCAAGACTTACTAAAATAATTTACAGGTCTGATTCTGTGGTATGTAATTTTCTGAGTACAAGTATGTATTTAATGTTAAAATCTACAAAACTTGAGGTGGTTTGATGACATTATTACCATTACAAATGAAATAATATTATAGTTAATGCCATGGTGTGACTATTTTTCATTAATTGTATATATTAATGCTATATTGATGATATGAAAGTGAAATGTTTTGGGGTTATGTAAGTATATGTAGAGAATATCTTAAATTAATCTTCATTTCTATAATTTGAGTGACGACTATATACTGTATATAAAACTACAAAACGTACGTAAGATAATATTGTTATTAAAAAATCAAATATTGTTATAGTTGTTAATCAAGTGGGGTTGGGTCTTTCTCATATAGGCCTACTTAATGGCGGTATGGTGTAGATATTTATATGCATAATTTTCTTCAGTATTGGCTTGAGCGAGCGCAAAAATTAGAGTTCCTAAGAAAAGACCAAAAGGTATTACTTACTGATAAGATAAGAGTCTTACAAAATTTTGTAGTCTCCCAATCATTTTATTAGGATAATATGATTTTACCCTCTACATTTCAAGCTCTACATCCAGCAACTATACCAAGATGCTATGTCTATTCTTCGAAAGCATAGCAAACCTGACTTTTTTAACTTCCACCTACAATCCACAACGACCTGAAATACTGTAGCTATTGGTTTAGCCTACTCCCACATGAAAGCCCTATGATCGTCCTGACATTGTTACTTGCGTTTTCGCGTTGAAACTCAAAAACTGAAGGTGGATAGGTTCAAGAAAAAGTATTAGGCATAAAAAACCATTCAGGGGGAGTATATTTCATTATTACGGAAGCAAATAACTTTAAAAATGTCTAGTATTCTTCATTGAAAATAAATCTGAAACATTTTCATTTGAACGTCTGATGAACTTAGTTTGCAGCATTTGCTGCACAAGCCACTAGTAGAAATATAATTTTGGCTTACACCGCTCCCTCTGTACAATTAATAATATAACACACATAACTTATATACACTTTCGTACTTACAGGTATAATCTCAAGTGAATTGCTTCATATTTCCAACCAGTTTTTTTTTATAACTTATGCTTGGAAAAGTTATGTTAGTGAAAGTACTAACTGAGAATTTTACTATGTTCAATATCATGGAAGATTTACGGTTTTTACTAGTTTCGAAGACGCAGACTTTCTGTACATAAATACGATACAGGGGTAGAAATGAGCTTGCGACCGAAAGAACCTCAATGCTGCAAAATTTATTAAATAATAGGTACGTTGAGTGTTGATGGGAACACATTTTTCAACTTGCTAATGGTGTGTCCATAAATGTCTATTGTAAATATGATTTTCATTCATTGTTTATTCGCGCGTAGTAGCTTGTGCTCTTGAACAAAGAGTGGGTGGAGTTTTGATTCTCTACAGTACCGTTATTGGAGTTGTAGCTAATGTTTGGACAGTGGCTAGATAAAACAGAGTGCTTACGAAGCGTAAATTTTAGGGTAATCGTTACATAAAAGAGAAAAAACAACCTCCCGTTTTAGGTTATTGTAACTTAGAATCACTACATTGTGCAGAGAGAAGCTGAATGTGAAAAAAAGGGTAGAACTTAGAAGAGTAAACTAGAAGAAGAAGAGAACGACGACGAAAGTGGCATTTTAAGCGTAAATAATGCAAAGAGTTGTAATATTCTTACTTGTGTTCAGACAATGAAGTCTGTTTATAAAAATATTAGTGAAGGATAAATAAATAGATAGGTAGGTAGATAGGTAGATAGATAGGTAGGTAGGTAGGTAGGTAGGTAGGTAGGTAGGTAGGTAGGTAGGTAGATAGATAGATAGATAGATAGATAGATAGATAGATAGATAGATAGATAGATAGATAGATAGATAGATAGATAGATAGATAGATAGATAGATAGATAGATAGATAGATAGATAGATAGATAGATAGATAGATAGATAGATAGATAGATAGATAGATAGATAGATAGATAGATAGATAGATAGATAGATAGATAGATAGATAGATAGATAGATAGATAGATAGATAGATAGATAGATAGATAGATAGATAGATAGATAGATAGATAGATAGATAGATAGATAGATAGATAGATAGATAGATAGATAGATAGATAGATAGATAGATAGATAGATAGATAGATAGATAGATAGATAGATAGATAGATAGATAGATAGATAGATAGATAGATAGATAGATAGATAGATAGATAGATAGATAGATAGATAGATAGATAGATAGATAGATAGATAGATAGATAGATAGATAGATAGATAGATAGATAGATAGATAGATAGATAGATAGATAGATAGATAGATAGATAGATAGATAGATAGATAGATAGATAGATAGATAGATAGATAGATAGATAGATAGATAGATAGATAGATAGATAGATAGATAGATAGATAGATAGATAGATAGATAGATAGATAGATAGATAGATAGATAGATAGATAGATAGATAGATAGATAGATAGATAGATAGATAGATAGATAGATAGATAGATAGATAGATAGATAGATAGATAGATAGATAGATAGATAGATAGATAGATAGATAGATAGATAGATAGATAGATAGATAGATAGATAGATAGATAGATAGATAGATAGATAGATAGATAGATAGATAGATAGATAGATAGATAGATAGATAGATAGATAGATAGATAGATAGATAGATAGATAGATAGATAGATAGATAGATAGATAGATAGATAGATAGATAGATAGATAGATAGATAGATAGATAGATAGATAGATAGATAGATAGATAGATAGATAGATAGATAGATAGATAGATAGATAGATAGATAGATAGATAGATAGATAGATAGATAGATAGATAGATAGATAGATAGATAGATAGATAGATAGATAGATAGATAGATAGATAGATAGATAGATAGATAGATAGATAGGTAAGTAGATAGATAGGTAGATAATTAGATAATTAATAAATAAATATACATACAGGCTGGCTGGCTGACTGATTGATATTGTATCTTATTAAAATATGGCAATTATAAACCTACCCAAAACATTGACCCATTTTTATGGTACATTTGTTGTTGTTAGCAATCAGCTGTTTTTGTTTATGCTCGACAAAATTTTAACTTGACTATTACATTTTTAGTACGTCATACTACTTTTGAACAATGAAATGATACGAAAGGACGTCTTTCAACCAATCATGGCTCTTTATTACTACAATTTTATCACTTCCCTAGAAATTGTTTATTTTTATCACTTTTCTAGCATTTATTTGTTTTTATTACTTCCCTAGCATTTGTTTCTTTGCCAACATTTCAAAATGCAAATTCTTTACGATATACTATAAAAATGCTTTGCGATCGTCATTTGTTTACCGCATTGATAGTCAACTGAAAATGGCAGATCCGTTCAAACGTTTTAGTGAAGCTAACATTAGTGAAATAGAAGTCAATTAATAATTTATTGTTTTAGAGTACTCTATTTTCTTCTAATCTTTATATAGACTAATTTCTGCTAATCGTGTAATAGCCAATTAAATCTCACTCAAGTTTTGATTTTCTCTAGATAAATCAACACCTCTAGTGAATTTACTGTGGATGAAAGGACTTGTGCTATTAAAACCTGTCGCTATAGAACAATAATATAGACCAGTGATGTCAACTGATGACCATAGGAGCAAGCGCGCGTTTTAGAGCCCATGAGAGCCTGAGCGCTTTACAGCGGAAAGGAAAGAGACAGACGAAAGAGGTAGTATATGCCGCTTGGTCGAGCTATATACAGGGATGGCCAGCACTGATTCAATGGATAAAGGGAAGAGAACTTATTAAAACTGTATCCATGTTAATTTTTTAATTTGTCGGAGAAATATAAGTGCATTACAAGAATGTAAGTTTTAATTTTAATGTTAATTTTTCACAAGTTTGCTTTTTTATTCAAAAGGAATATTTTCTCTACTTTTTCTACAGAAAAGTGAAATTTTCAGATATGTTTGTTTAGTAGCCTTACAGGTACTAAAACAATGTTTTCATAAATCTAATATATCATAAAAACGTATTACTGAAGATAGTGTATTAAAATGTTTGAAAATATTCGCATGGAGAATGTTTGTAAGGAAATGAATTAACAAAGCAAATACTGTTACATCACAAAAAAAAAAGATATGTGCCTGTTTGTTGGTAAAACGTCAGCTCTATAGCTTCAGCAGATTTCGAGATAATTTAATATTCTGATAACAGAAAGTTGCGCACCAATATCACCTAAAAGCATGATGCGATAAGAGTTTTATTATGTGATACTAGTTACAGTTAAAACATATACCTAGACAACTTTGCTTTGTACTATAATATTGTTTTGATTACTTTTATAAGGCTAAAGATACCATCAATATTAATTTCAACTTATCATGTCATATTCAGTGTCTTTCTTTGGGATAACACTTTCTTTATGAACGATGTGTTTAATTCACTTAGTACAGTATAGTTGTAGTTATTGTGGAAATTGTGTAAATATTCCTTCTTTACTCTTTATTATGTTATTAACGTTTAGAACACAACTGCAATATTAGGCTAAGAAATAGGTTAGTACTTCTGTTTTAAAGTCAATATAGAAAATAACAAACAGAAAGAAGCCATATGAAAATAACGACATAAAATTTCACGTTCCGTTTGAAGTTTGTGCACCACTGTTTTCTTAATCCAACAGGCTGCTTATTCCTCCTAGCACACCTAGCGCTTAATGCCCGTGCACGACGTCAAGGTCAGAAAAATGCGCTTGCTTTGACATCACTGATATAGACTACACTTAAAACTATGAGGCCGGGACTTTTTAAATTACCTAGTACGACCTGCACCGGTCATTTTGACCCGCACGTTTTATCATCGAATTTCTCTTATTAGAAACTGGAATCACTCTAGGTCTAGCATATTAGTTGTACCATTTGTCAGATGCAGTTCTGTTCTTAGCATCATGTGTAATGAAATATGCATATTCACTCAATTTTACACTAATTTTTTGGAGATATATATTTTTAATTTTCTGAATGTATCTCTCGTCTATTGGTTATTATAATCACATCTTGCACACATATATGATTCTTTCAGAACATTGGCGACACAAAAATTTGTTACACTTTGCGTAGACATGTGGTTTGTTATTTCTGCTATGACACCCTCCAATCTGACAGGTCTTCCCCTGGATTTCTGGACACAGTCGAGAAGTACAATCTTGTGAGATATAATTAGGATCACCAGTCTCATTCTCGTCTTCGTCACAAACCAGTAGCGGCCAGTGATAGAAATCCTCGGTGAGGCCAGATGCAACTAGTTTAAGTGCTTCC
Organism: Periplaneta americana; assembly: GCF_040183065.1. NCBI lineage: Eukaryota > Metazoa > Arthropoda > Insecta > Blattodea > Blattidae > Periplaneta > Periplaneta americana. Next base: position 118,677,136 of record NC_091130.1, read on the forward strand.
GATAGGAAATGTTTATTTTTGAGATTAATTATTATTGTTATTATATTATTAATATCATTATTACTGTATTATTATTAGTCTATTATTATTAGCCTACTATTAATGAAAAATAATAATTTCACTCACGAAATAAGCTGTTATGCTGTGAGTTTCAGTGATTGTTTCAGTGTGATGAAGCAACCCACATTATATGTTGAGAAAATCCTCTTTCTTTCTTTTTTTTATTTTTTTCCCCTTGACAGCAACGAACAAGACCAACAGAGAAGTTTATTTTGCACCACATTACCACTTAACCATTTATGTTGCCCGTACCAGGATGCAATATAAACTCGCGTTTTAAGATTATCTGTCAGAAAAATTGTCAGCGATGTCGTAGGTATCTCGGTAGACTCTCTCTTTATTTAAAACTTCCTTTCTTTCAATATTATATCTTCTCGAAAAAGGACACACTAACAACGAATTAACTACACCAGCATTATTTCTCGCATTTGTTTTTATTTCTATTTTCTCGAAATACATAACAACATTGGCCCAGATTCACTACTGTACTACGAACTACAATAGTACAACACCCTAGCTTAAGTCATAAACTAAGACATAAGGGGAGGGAATAGTGTGGGTCTCTGCCTGCCAAAGAGCTGGAATTTGTGTTATTTATGGCCTATTTAGGAAGATAAATCACCATTGCTATTCCCACCTCACACTACCCTTGAGGCCGGTCCATGGATGTGAGGAGTGAAACCTGACCAGGCCACGAGACCAGACGAATTGTACCTCCGCTACAACGTTTTAAGCGCAAGCTCAAAGCCCGCGAAAATACAGGAAATGCAGCAACCAGACCCGTCACGAGCGATCCTGGCCTCAGGAACAAATTTTACTGCAAAACAAATCTATATACATCACAACCCAGACCCGGCACGAGCGATCTGGCCTCAGGAGCAAATTTTACTGCAAAACAGGTCTCTATACAACACAAAGTTTTCAAATGCTTCTACAGCGATATACGCTTCATTCAAATAACTAATACATTATATAAAAACACAAAATTTGATTTCAGTCAAGGCAAGCGACTGAGGCCTCACTTGCCTCAGTCAATCAGCCGCCACTATCACAAACACTAACTGGGTATTCTCCCTCCGAATCTATTTCTGACAATGTTTCTAAATAATGCAGAATTCTTCATTGCTCATAATCTTTCGTGCCAGAAGTTTTTCGTCGCTCAAACTCTTTCGTGCCATGTTTGCAAAGAACTACAGTAAATGGCGAAAAGGAATCTTGAGAAAGACTAATGAAGTACTTCACATAGTTGTCAAAATAATTGCCACTCACATTCAAAATATATTGACTGTATTGTAATGTCACAGGAAAGCGGTTGTAAACTCCCTAGTGTCCTTCGTATGTTTTGAGTATCCACCAGTCTACGTAAAAAGAATATTTTCGGCAAGACTTTCCGCATACATTCAATAAACTTGCCACATGGCGACAATGTATTAATTAATTATTATGTAAAGCGTCCAATGGGCAAAAATACGAGCGAGAGATCCTCTAGCATGTGAAAGATTCTCTAAAGTATACACTGTCACAATACAAACTGAATATCTTTATGTCTCTCATAATATGTCGCCCAACACTGCACACGTTACATTTCTTTGATGTAGGCCGTTATGGACTTGGTCCTTTCTTTGCACCACTGTATGTGGTATTTCCCACACTCTCTGCCGCATAGTTCACACATACATTCGGCGACAATGTATTGCTTCTTTGTTAGACGGCGGAAGACGATCATAAAACAGTAATATTTGTAGTTTGCTACTGCAAGAAAATAGACAGTGCAGACCGGTCAAAATGACCTGTGTTGGTTGTCCCGTCGCTCTAATTTCCGGCAGCCAATCGTGTTGCAGGTCGGCTACATTTAAACGTGTGCGTCTTGGGATTTGCTTATGAAGACGTTATTCACTTCTTAAGGCTCGATAAATGCTTAATATAATCGCCCGCCATTTTGGCTCTTTCGTTGGCGTTCGCAGAAAGCACACGAAGACGTTGTTTGCGCTCAATTATTAGCTCAATTACAGTGCGTTTGATTTATTATCATAGAAGCTACATGATAATGTTTAACAGTGTGGCAAATAGATTCCTCGTATGGTAGCTCGGCAACGAAAGAACAAAAAATGGCGAACGATAATATAAAGTCTCGTCGCTCTTATTTCCGGCACCAATCACGTTGCAGGTCGGCTACATTTAAACGTGTGCGTTTTGTGATTCGCTGATGAAGATAAAGAAGGCTCGATAAATACTTAATATAATCGCCAGCCATTTTGGCTCTTTCGTTGGCGTTCGCAAAAAGCACACGAGGACGTTATTTGCCGCTCAATTATTTGCTGAATTACAGTGCGTTTGATTGATTATCATAGGAGCTACGACATGATAATGTTTAACGGTGTGGCAAATAGATCCTTCGTCCTGTAGCTCGGCAACGAAAGAACAGAAATGGCGAACGATACTACCTACCTAGACTTTATAGAGCCTTCACTTTCTAAGACGTAAGCAAAGAGGCGGAGTCACGCCGGGAATAACAGCGTCGCGGCTATACCTACCTAGACTTTATAGAGCCTTCACTTCCTAAGACGTAAGCAAAGGGGAGGAGTCACGCCATGAATAACAGCGTCGCGACTATAGGTAACTGCAATTTTACACCCGTAAATAATAACGTTTGGGACTTTAAATTTTCAGAGCCTAGAGAGAGAAAAATCAATAAAACAAGGGTTCACAATGACAAGGTTCTGTCTAGTGTTTAGTAAATTTTACAGGAGAGCATTTTAAAAGTTTGGTTGTTAATAAAATCAATGCAGATAAGAACCTTTCCAAACTAACTTTATCACGAGCAATAATTGAGATATCAACATATAATTTATCTGGTAGATAGCTGTGAAGTAGCAGAATTCAGTGCAACAAAAATATCAATTTTGCTAAAAATGTCAGATAGAACCTTGTCATTCTGAGCACGTGGAAAGTCTCAAAGAACAAATCTGATGAACCAATACACAGAGGAGATGCAAATAAATTAAATATCAAAATACGTCAGAATGACAGGTTGGTCCTTCTAGTGGTAAACGAAAATACAATCGAATAAAGACGTTAACTTCCTTCGAAGTAACAATATTAATTTTACTTCAACTAATAGCTTTGACAGGGCTTTCCTTATCGAATGATTCTACCTCCACCTCGTGTTCTATTGGCTATGATATGAAATATTTCGCATGAAATAGGACTAAAAACTTGAAATATTGACTTAAGATTTTTTAAAACGATAATTTTTTTTTACATCAGAGGTGTGTGAAGACCAAGGAATTGGTTTATCTCTACTTATTTTGGAGTCGCGAAACTTTCGATTGAGAACGCTGAAATGAACATTAAGTACTAGTACAGGGACATCATTTTATTTTTACTAACATTTTTAATATTAACTTGCCTATACCTCTTGATCAACGCCGTTTGCTACCCCCTTCCACGAGTGGAGTTCGATGATATTGGCGTAATATACAAACAAATCACTTTACTAGGTACAGGAGGGAAGAAAAGTAGTTCATCCATTTACGTAAACTAGGAAATATTGCGCTTTTGAGTTTGATAATTTCATTAGGTTTTTATTTAATCAAAATGCAGTACAGTATTATCAATGAGTGTTTTACTCACGAACTGAGCTGTCCATGTGGACGTATTCATTATGCAGTGTATATTATACTGTCTACAGCACATTAGCGTACACTATAGAGAATGAAGTTAAATTAAAAATAATCATAATATGGACATTTAAACACATTTTTGAAAATGGTGGCCGTTCATTTCGATACAGCCTTCAGTTCTAATGTGCATATTATCGCACTATAGACTATTGTACCTAATCCCAATTACTAGTTTCGTTCTTCGTACTAGTAACTGATGTTGAAATAATTCTGTACCTACTCTATAAAAGAGTACCTTACGTACTGTAAATTCACCTGCACTCATACCCCCATTAATCCCCCTAATTACTTTAAATTAATTAACTAATTACATCTCTCCCCCCTCTTCGTAATTGAGCCATCATATAGCCAAATGGCTTGTCTAAGAATTGAGACGATTCAACAAGGCTCATGACAACAATCACCTCCTACATAATAGCCAAATTGGCTAGTCTCTTATATATGAGACAGCTCATCTCGCCTAAGGTATTCCGTGGTTTTCCTCAGGCGTAAGACAAATGTCGGGATGAACCCTATAAGAAATGGGCCACGGATCTATATGCCCTTCCCCATATATATTCCCCCCTTATTATAAACGATGTATGCCCTAGTTCAGATACTATAAATAGTCTATTAAATATACGAGGTCACTCAATTAGTCGCAAATTGAAAGGACAGGGACCTCTCAAATTGCAGATTTAGATTTCACGGCGCTTCTTCCGACGGCCTTCACATGCTTCGTCATCGAACAACAGATGACGGCGTCTTGCCATCCTAACGGCAAACACCAGCCAACTCCTCCTCGCCCCGTTCCGTGATCACTTGATCAAATCTCAGTCCCCCTCGCGTATGTGGTACCTAAGAGGTTACGTCCAATTTCGGCTTCCCCTTCAAAATTTTATAGAGCTCCTTCAGAGGAGCAGCGTAACCCGGAGTGAGACTAGTGGCCAACAGGCTTGGAGCTCACATATTTAGTTTTGTACAGCCCCCAACCCCTTGCAAGGACGCGTTTTGCGTACCTTTTAAATTTTCCTCCCAATTCTCCTTCGATTTTTCGATTTTTTCGACTGTAAATTCAATCTTCACTTCTGCCCGATCCAAAAAGATAAAATTACTAAGACATACTATCTACTGTCCGTCCAAGTGGTTATGTTGTAGGGTCGTAGAAAGGGAGGAAATCACGTGACAATTAATTACTTAACGAGGCCCTTTTATTTAAGTTATTTTAAACAATTGTATAATATTACGTAGACGTCCAATTCCTGACAGAAATTAATGTTCTCAGAAAAGAGGTAAGACAGCCCAGCCACTAGTTGGCGAATAAAAGCTGGTGGGGGAAACCGGGATACGACGTAGGCAAATGGACGACAGTACCTGTGCGAAAATGATTCAGTATTGAAAGCTCTTTCGTCACTGGAAAACGCGAACATATCTTTGGAACGTACTGTTTACTATGACCGTAAGGCTACTATGACTGTAGGCCAATATGCGGTCTTGGATCTGTGTGGAGGACGGTTGAACTTCATAAGTAGAAGTGGTGGGAGTGAAGTACATTAAAAAACTCGGGTACAATAAAAATTGAAGTAAAAATAAACTGATGTCCCTGTACATGTTCCCTCCTATCTGTAATGAGCCCCTTTCTAACAGAACAAGCAATTTGTTCTACGCTTTGTATTTCGTCGGTTGAGGTTATATGAAAAGAGCTCTAACAAAGAAATAAAGCATTTCCGGTCCTGAGTTCATATAACACATTTTCATCCTATAGATGTGAGAAATATTTCCCCGAAGTTTTGACAGAACTTTTAGTTACATCCTATTTATATACTGCCTGTAAAAGTGAAGTTGTTTTATATAGACAAACAACCACAGCTCGGAGTGTTCAGATTTAGTTTATAGACTATTCACTGGAGACGTATAAAATAACTCCATAAAGCTAGAGACGTATAAAACAGCTTCATAACGGGAAGGGATTTGTTGCGGATTGCCAGTATCCCTGCAGCAATTTTGTAACTTCGACTGGGTTGTATGAATTGTAATGGATATCTATACTGTAGAAACATTCCACTTGGTCAGTAACGGTAATATTTATGGTGTTTCTTGAGTTTTTTTTTTTTTTGTTTATCTTCTCGACATGTTAAATCGTGTAGTGAAATAAGGTAATTGTTTACTGAGAATATAGTAACATAAATGGCAAAATTTTCTTTGTTAACCGCACAATAGTAGACTTAAACAGCTTACCTGCGACAATCTTTCAGGGTGGTCCTCTCAAAATCAATACATTTAAGGAAAGGTTGAGAAAATTAGACTGATAATTTAATTGTAGGTGCAGTGTAATTATCTACGTTGTGTCACGTAATTAATTAAGTTGATATGTAATTAAGTTGCTATGTAATTAATTAAGGTGATATGTAATTAAGTTGCTATGTAATTAATTAAGGTGATATGTAATTACTTAAGCTGATAATAGGCTGATAATATTTGGATTTAATAGAAGTTGGGTACTTATAACTTAGTTTTAGGCCTATTTTTGCTTATAATAGGCGTTATTACAGCATAGTTTCTATTTATAGTTCTAGGTTTATTGCATTTATTTGTTTATTTATAGTTAGAATTAAATTTACGTTCATTTTATTTCTTTATTTGCTGTAATTATTGTAAATTATATTAATATAATTATTGCAATGTTATTATTGTATATTATACATATATCACTACCACCAGGTGTATACCCAATTGTAGTGTTAATACATACATACATACATACATACATACATACATGCATACATAAAATAAAGGTATTTAAAAAGAAGTGAGCATCACATATTGTTCTTGAAACAGAGGTGAAAGGAGCATAGTTATCTTAAACTATAGACCTTCGGATAGAAAGAGCGTATGAAGACGAAGGCAAAGTCGTGGATGGATCTTGTAAACTAAATTTACAGTATTTAATGCCGTAAGTTTTGTCTTTTCTAAACTGATATAAAGATTATATTCCATTCGGATTGTAATAAATATTTGCTAATATAATATATTATATGATTCACTCATTCATTCATGGTGTTCTGCCCAAGGGCAGGTCTTTCACGGCAAATCCAGCATTCTCCTTTCTTTCCTATTTTCTGTCTTTCTTTTAGTCACTGCGTATGATCCATATATCTTAATGTCGTAGATCATTTGATATCTTTTTCTGCCCCGAACTCTTCTCCCGTTCACCATTCCTTCCAGTGGATCATTAGAAGGCAGTTGTAATGTCTGTGTTTCTGCCCCATACAATACTACACTCCACACAAAGCGTTTCATTAGTTTCTTCCTTAGTTCTTTCCCCAAAGGTCCGCAGAAGATACTTCTCTTTCTATTAAAAGCTTCCTTCGTCCGGAATATTTTACCTTGGAAAGACTCATCATGCCATGTTTTTAGTTTTTTTGGGAAAGGTAAATGCAGCACGTAGCTTCCCGTTGCTTTCTGCACCATCTTTCGCATCTTAAAAAAATCCATGGAGCTCCAGCGTGGAGGGTTTTTGGCTCTATGAGAGACCGGGAAATCCCATTAGCCAATTATATGTTGTTGTTGTTGTTGTTGTTGTTGTTGTTTAGTCAACTGTCCGAAGACAGGTCTGTACCTCACGAGTGATACCAAGAAGGCACCACTTATGAGGCAACTAGGCCAGGAGATAATGGAATAGGGTGGTCAGTTCCTTTCCCCCTCCATTGCTTATATCGCCGAGTAGCTACATTACACTACTCAGACTTCAAATGTACCTATATACAAACAATTTTTTTCTTCTGATACATATCGTCAAGTGAGATGTACTATTTGATAATAGAAACATTATACTAATATGTACGTGTGAAACGTAATAAAAAGTAGATATTATCGAGAAGTTTTAGTAGTTGGATGAGAATTTTCTTCAATGATAACATACATATAAATCTCCAACGATTTAACCTGCATCTCATCGGAAATAATTATAAATCCCTTTTTCGATCTTGTGAATTACGAAATTAGAAAATATTACGTTTTTGTTTTTTATTTTTCCACCTCTTCTCCGTAATTGAGAAAGTTATTATGCTTTACAACATTAATATTTATCCTCCTGGATTCTTTAGTATAGCATATTATACTTCGTACATGCATTTAGTTTGAAATTTTTCACTAGGTGGAATCGTTATAGATCACTTCTTTTCTGTGCCTTTCAAGCTCCTGACATCTCTTGAGACTTACAGAAAGCACAAGAAGATCGATCCAATCATTGCAATGTGTGTTTCAACTACTTACAAATGAAAATGGCGACCAGCAACTCTACGCCAAGGCACCGGAGGACATGCTATCAAAGTACGCAGTAAACATTATATTTTAAGGATAAAAAAATATGATATAAGATGTATGTGAAGAGACCGAAGTATAATTTAATATATCTGCATTTGTGCCCTAACTGTAACCTGTAGAATTTTTCAGCATTTTTCCTCATTTCAGTGACGTTTTCTGAAGTGTATAATTATATTGAACTTTAAAAATAAAAGAAAAAATGTCTCAGGACTGAGGAGAATATCGAAGTTAGTTTAAAGATCGAATATCGGTAACATTTTTTAGAAATATCTATCTAAAATACTCGTATTTACGAATAAGCTTATTTTTTTTAGTAAACGTTCCTTTTATTAATACTCATATTATCTTCATGCGCAAATAAATTTGAGTCCACACCTGTGGAGTAACGGTTAGCGTGTCTGGCCGCGAAACCAGGTGACCCGGGCAAGTTACCTGGTTGAGGTTTTTCCGGGGTTTTCCCTCAGCCCAAAATGAGCATACGCTGGGTAACTAACGGTGATGGACCCTATAATCATTTCACCGGCATTATCACCTTCATCTCATTCAGACGCTAAATACCTAAAGATGTTGATAAAGCGTCGTAAAATAACCTACTAAAAATAGTGAATAAATTTGAAAATTGAATGTTAAGGTTTGCTCTTAGAACAATATACTTCTGGAGAAAAATATTCTTACACAGCGTTTCTGACTACAGTCCCTCAGGCCAGGAGAGAAATACTAACATAAAATAAACGTTTAAATTTATTTTTATCAAGCATATACAGCAGCAGAAACTCAACTGAAAAAGAATACACGAAGAATAAAAAAAGTATGTATTTAATGGGATTTTACACTTTCATAGTAATTGTTTTCAGAAGGAAAATTCCGGGTTTTCAATGCGTGCATGTGCATGTACGCGCGCGCGCGTGTGTGTGTGTGATTCAGAGACGAAGACACATAATAACCCCATTATTTGGAATTACCGTCAGGTGCCTACATTGTTGGGCCCGGATATTTCTGTAATTGACATTATCTTTAATTTTAAAGTGTTAACGTTCTATGAGTGAGATAACAACTCTAATCGTAATGCTCTTCTCTATGTTCGGTTGCAGAGAGTTGGCACTGTTAGGTGTCAACTGTCTTTTCAAATATTTAAAATGGAATCCAATTTAGCCTCGAATTAATGAGAAGGGACACACAGCCGCTGCATTTGTATGTTCTGCTACTAATGAACGGAGCCATTTCATTTTACGTGCTGGCTCTCTTAATTGGATGTAGAGGTTAAAGTATGGAACTTGAAAATGCTTTCAACTTGACAATAAAATATTTTCTTATGTTGAAATCTGTTAAGTTATGTTGAATAAATAAAAATCCGTAATGACATTAGATTCATGATCATGTGTTCAAATATCGAATGGGACAGAAATGTTTCTACTTTTTTATATTTTTATTTCCAGTTTTCATCATGCTACACGAAAACCGTTCGTGTTATTGAAATATGCCAGAGCAATAAAATATTCTTTGTTAGATTTTCTATCAATATGGACAAAAATCATGCCCCTACTCGCAATAGTTCCCGAATAAGAGCGACTTAAACATTTGGGAAATAACATTTTTTCTGACTATTCCGTTTATATGACGTCATTCCATTTTTGGTCAATGAAATTTAATAACATTTTGAATTCCAACCAATCACAGTCAAACATCACGATAATTTCTGTAGCTCGAGTTATCACTATCAATTTATGGCATAGTCGTGCTTTTGTTTAGTCAGTGTCGCCAACCGTTACCACTTAAATCTATGAGCATAACTCCATTGTACTAAATAAAGTGCGAAATCCTACTTCCACATCTACATCTCCATCTTCTAATTCCATCTCCATTATATCTAAAGAAAAATGACACTCCTTCATAACAGTTGTTCATTTAATTGATGTATTAATCATGTTATTTGTAATTATACTATAAAATGTTTAAATTAAATTATGTTTTCAGAAGATAATGAAAATGTATTTCTGTTATAATAACAAGAGAAAAGCGCAGTACATGTAATTAACATTTTAAAATCTGCTTTCGCTCTTCTCAATTGGCATTACTGAATAACATTCAATTTCTTTATTGCAGTAATCGTTTTTCATCTATTTCGACTGCACAATGTCTGAATAGGTTAAGTATTCATAAATATACAATTATTAACATTTTGTGAGCGAATTTTAGGGATATATTATTCACATATCTATTTTATTCACGAAATAGTCCTAAAATGTCACTCGAGGTCTGAGATTTCCCAAATAAATCCACTCGTTTCGCTCGTGTATTTATCGGCAAATCGCAGACCTCTTGTGACATTACTATAGATAAAATTAAGAACTTACCACCAACATGGTATTACACTTTTTTGTTACAATATGTCTACAACATGAGCTATTCGGTCTGAAAGTCTGGAGGGTTTTTCACTTCCACCTTGTATAACATGATATTAGAGCTTTCTGAATATTGGAATCAATGGAAGAAATTTTTCTATCGTGCTATAAAATATTGACGTAATATTTCTTACACACATACACATATCGTCCTGTACATATATGTGTGAAAGTTCAGCATTAATTTTTTAATATAATAATAATAATAAATTTATTTATTATTTATTTATTGCATCCTGCATTGTCTGTGCTGTATCAGAAAAAAGATTATATTTAATCAACTTGCGAGCCCTAGTTATAAGTTAAATAGACACTGGCGATTGGAATTATCGGCCATAAGATATGCAGTGAACAGCAAGCGAGTACAAGGTGACTCAAAGTATCATGTTTACATTGTTCCGCGTACTGCTAGAAGTTTCGCACTGTTATTGTCAGATGTTCACCGTTGACCCTAAGACAGTAGGTAGCATCTTGTTGCATGTGTGTCGAGATATATAATGAGAATTTTGTATAAATGTAAGGTATAAATTTACAAACACAAACATGTTTGTACTGTTCCTGTGATTTTGGTCAACAAAAAGCATCACACAGAATTTGTATTAATTTGTTTCTTTAGAAATGGTCCTATTTAAAACGTAGTACATGAAGAAAATAAGACCATCTATGACCCTACAATTCAATACTTTAGGGATTTTTTATCATATACAAGGACAGATTGAAATATGTGGACTATTGTTCGGAGCAAGGAGAACACTTGCAAACTTCTCATTTGTATGTTTTAAGTCTTTTGGAATTCCTTTAAAAATTGTGAAAATTATTGCTATAGACGTAATGAAATATTCTGTTCAGATTTTACATAATCACCTGTACATCTAAATTTTTTATATTGTAACTTTATTACAAAACAAGAATGTAATTTTATTGTTTCACAATAGTCACTTTCTATAATTTAGTTGAAATACTCCCGTCAACAATGAGATTTCCACTCCACAGAGTAACACAGTATTCGTTATTGCACTCCACAGACGACAATGACAATTTACTTGGATTATTGAGAACACAATGTACTGCTAATCTTAACTAATGTTCACAAAGCACTATTTACAAAACAGAACTGTCAGTTCTCAGTTCACAGTTCGCTTGCCTTGGCTAGTTCTTCTAGCTCCGTCACTCGAGTTCACAGTATCTCGAACCTCAGACCTTCAGAGACAGTCCACTGAACTTCGAACTCAGGTCCCCCAACTGCGGTCCACTGCACTCGAACTCAGGACTTCGGACGCTCACACAGCTGCGGACACACTCAAGTTGAACTCCGGTCTCGAAGCTGGCTTCACTACTACATAAGACTGGCTGGCTTGATGTTCAACGACTACAACAACAACTGCTCTAGCTCACTTGCGTCTCTTCTTTTATAACCAAACCATAGTTTCGGGAAAGTACGATGCTAAAAATTTCCACGGATGTCCAGAAGATGGCACCTCCCGAATTCTCTGGATTTCTTCCCTCTCTGCCGCGGTCGCTCTCTCTCCTCTCCTCTCTACGCCACAGATGCCCCAGGAAGCAGATGCGCGCGCAACTTCATTTGCCATGACGAGCTACGGCCGACCTCGCCCTCCTTCTGCCGGTCGAGAGATCGTTTCCCGGCTGTCACAATATTCTATCTGATTACTGATAATTATTGAATAAAAGTACTTTCTGAAGGGTAGCTTGCAATTGAAAATAATAATCATAACACAAATGTTTATTTTTATTTTATTTGTTTAATATGCTGTGTCTTTTGGCAACCCTTACTGAAGGGCAGCTACCCTTGTGGAATTTATATATAAACTGAAGATTTATTATTTTAACAATGCTTAAAACACATAATTTTTGGGTACACCAATGAGAAACCATCAGGAAACATTCAACAAATATCGGGACAGCATCTACAGTTTTTTGTCCTTCCTGTAAAATTACTGAAAATTGACTTAACTCGTTTTGGGAGAAAGCTCTTCAATTGTTCTCTACCCTGCACTATACAGTACAGCTCTGAAGATAGACACAGAGTGTCTAAAAACTCCATATTCACTACACTACACAGTACTGCTCTGAAGTTAGAATAGGCCACGTGTTTTACTCTGTGTGACTGTAACACAAACCAATGTTCAAAATAATGTTTCTGTCTCTTAGCTAGGAGAATACGATGTTGTACTGTCATATGGTGAGATTATTTTTTAAACCTAATGTGGTAAATGATAGAAATAGAACCAAAGACTTCTGTTCCACTATAAACTCAACATTAGACAAAATGGAACATAAACCCTTACTCGGCCGCATGCTTCAAATGTCTAAGCATTTAATAGCTGTAGAGGGTATGTTCCATATGCACATCGTGCGTCGTAATACAGATTTGTGCAGAGAGTTGTAATGGCTGTCCCAGGCTCTCAGTGATGAATTGCACACGTGCTAACAATACGTTACTGCAAATCCTTCATATCACATGTGTAGTGTAAAATTAACATGTAGAAGTCCCCACAAACGTAAATATAATATATCAAGGTCATAACGTGGAGGTCCCGTAATAGATCATCACGGTATACCCGTTGTCCTGCAACAACATGGCCAAAATGACGACGAATATTAATTGCCCCTTTCTTCTCGGTGTTTAAAAACGGTAAGCTGACAAGAAAACAAATGTAAGACTATCTTGGTTGGTAGTTTCATGGTTTAACAAGTATTTCATCTTGCCAACTTACGACTCTCTTAATTACATAGCTCATGAGACTCTCGAAGAAATTCAATTTTTCGACCATTTCTCATACTGTAACAACGATATTTATCCATTTTGAATCTTGCGTGCACTACTTTTAACACTTGAATATAAGTAATTGATTAACTAGCGGACTTACTCGTGTTAATTATGTAAGTCTGTGCGGCTTACAGCTGTTTCGGTGCTCCATCGCACCATCTTCAGAGCCTACTAGATCTCGGCGTCATCTCGAACTTCTCTGCCTCTTATGTGGGTGCGTTTGATTGTTGAAAGGTTTTGAAAAGTGGAGTCAAATAGTGTGTGTGTACTGAAATTGATCTGTGTGTTGAGATTTTGATCGGGGTGTGTTTTAGTGTGTTTGTATATTTCGTATTGTTCTAGTGTGTTGAGTTTTTGGTTCTTGAGTTGTATGTGTAGGATTTCCATGTCCGCATTTATGTTATTATATGTATGGTTAGCATTGGTTATGTGATCGGCGTATGTAGATGTTTTATGTCCTCTGGTTATTGCTTTAATGTGTTCTTTGTAGCGTGTTTGGAATGATCTGCCTGTCTGTCCAATGTAGAACTTGTCGCAACTATTACATGTGAGTTTGTATACACCTGTGTGGTCGTATTTATTTGTTTGTGTTTTTTGTGTGTTGAGATGTCTTTGTAGTGTGTTTTCTGTTCTGTATATTATGTTGTATTCCTGCTTTCTGAATGAAGATGCGATCTTATATGTGCTTTTGTTTTCATATGTTAGTGTGATGTATTTCTTGTGTTCTTGTGTTTGTGTTATGTTTTGCGTGTTTTTGTGTTTGTTAAGTTTTTGTTTTGTCTTTATTATGATGTTGAAGTACACAGATTACTCAACATACTCATGAGCCAACAACACTACAATGAAGAAGTGAACACAATCAAATACATAGCACAAGAAAATGGTTACAACCCAAACATAATAGACAACATCATAAGGAAGACAAAACAAAAACTCAACAAACACAAAAACAAACAAACACAACACAAACACAAGAACACAAGAAATACATCACACTAACATACGAAAACAAAAACACAGACAAGATCGCATCCTCATTCAGAAAACAGAAATACAACATAGCATACAGAACAGAAAACACACTACAAAGACATCTCAACACACAAAAAACACAAACAAATAAATACGACCACACAGGCGTATACAAGCTCACATGTAATAGTTGCGACAGTTTCTACATTGGACAGACAGGCAGATCATTCCAAACTCGATACAAAGAACACATTATAGCAATAACCAGAGGACACAATACATCTACATATGCGAACACATACTAATGCTAACCACACATACAATTACATTAATACAGACATGGAAATCCTACACATACAACCCAAAAACTAAAAACTCATCACACTAGAACAATATGAAATATACAGACACACTAAAACACACCCTAATCAAATTCTCAACACACAGATCAATTTCAGAACACACACACTATTTGTCACAACTCTTCATCACACGAACGCATCAACACAACAGGCAGCGAAGTTGAGATGGCGCCGAGATCTAGTAGGCTCTAAGGATGGTGTCAAGTAGCACCGAAACGGCTATAAGCCACACGTGCTTACATAATTAACACGAGTAAGATCGCCATTTAATCAATTATTTAACGATATTTAACTTCTTACGTAAATACATAAATTAGTTTCGAAGTGATATGTTTTTAGTGAAGATAGAGGTTTATTTTTTCGTGTTACATGTAAATGTGCTCTTTGCGAGAATCTACTTTTAACTAGTAACTGATTACGAACAAACCATGAGAAGAGTGTGCAATTTCAAGGTCCGGTGACGTCTGTTCCAAGGGCTTCTATTTAGAATTAGTGGTTAAAACAGATGTGTAGTTTTTAGTGTAACATGTAATTGTGCTTTTTGCGAGATCCTAGTAACTAGGACCGAAAAGCTCTGGGAAGAGTATGCAATTTCAAGGTCCGGTGACGCCTGCTCCAAGGACTTGTACTTAGCATTAGTGGTCCTACCATACATAATAAACAAAATGGTGTCGGATACTTCCACATTACACAAAAATATGTGCTAAAGTGTTTTCAAGACGTAAATTTTATCATTAAAGAATGAAAAAAATATGAAAATATAGGATTACCAGGAGCTTGAGTACTGCAGTGCCAGTATGTAGCAAATTACATTTGTATTATAGAAACACTCAACAATTGAAGACTCGACACAAAAAGGTTCTAAGTGCCAAAGAGACAAATCGTAGAAAATAGAGCTTTCTTGTGGAACTAGTAATATAATATCAAACGTTTTGCACATCTAAGGAAGAAGCTAGGCTGTAAATAAAATTACTATATGACATCACTTTTCTCAGTGTCGACACAATCATGAACACAACCCACTATAACAGGAAACCAGAAGATAGAGCTAGATCTACACTAGGCTTTGGACAATGAAGAACAATACTTCGAAACTAGTCAGCCAAGGTAAATACTAAATACAGTCACGAAGTTGAAAATTTAATAAGTAGGCTAATCACTTAGAGAGAGGAACAGAGATTAAGATTGTTTGAGAATAAGGGTCTTAGGAAAGTATTTGGGGCTAAAAGGGATGAATTTACAGGAGAATGGAGAAAGTTACACAACGGAGAACGGCACGCACTGTTTTCTCCACCAGACATAATTAGGAACATTAAATCCAGACGTTTGAGCTGGGCAGGGCATGTAGCACGTATGCGCGAATCCAGAAATGCATATAGAGTGTTAGTTGGGAGGTCGGAGGGAAGAAGACCTTTGGGGATGCCGAGACGTAGATGGGAGGATAATATTAAAATGTATATGAGGTAGGTAGGATATGATGGTAGAGACTGGATTAATCTTGCACAGGATTGGGACCGATGGCGGGCTTATGTGAGGGCGGCAATGCAGTTGTAAGTAAGGCTAATCATCGTTTCCTCTTATAAGTCTTATAGGCTCTCAATATTTTGAGAAAGTTAAAGAGATCTCTTTTTATAATAACTAATTCTTTATATCTTAATATTTGAGCGATGACAATGTCAAATATTTCACATCTGTTGCATTTTTTTTTTATAATTTGGTACTGATATGATTTTTGGTAAATATTTCACACATGAAGTTCGTAATTTTACATATTACGTACTATAAGAGTAACAAATATAAATGACACACGAGAGGAAATTAATCGTAGAATAAATATAGGAATGCCTGCTGAAAAGTTTTCGCCATTCAGTCTGCTTTAAAAAAGAACTGAAAGTTAGAATTTATAAAACAGTTATATTCTACCGATTGTTTTGTATGACTGTGAAACTTGGACTCTCACTTTGAGAGATGAACAGAGGGTAAGGATATTCGAGAATAAGGTGCTTAGAAAAATATTTGGGGCTAAGAGGGATGAAGTTACAGGAGAATCGAGAAAGTTACACAACGCAGAACTGGACGCAATGTATCCTTCACTTAACATAATTAGGGACATTAAATGCAGACGTTTGAGATAGGCAGAGCATGTAGCACGCATGGTTGAATTCAGAAATGCATATAAAGTGTTAGTTGGAAGATCTGGGGGGAAAATACATTTGGGGAGGCGATATGATAAGGATAATATTAAAATGGATTTGAGGGAGGTGGGATATGTTGCTAGGGACTGGTTTAATCTTGCTCAGGATAGGGACCTATGACAGGTGTATGTGAGGGCGACAATGAATCTCCTGCTCCTCTAAGAACCAATTTTGTAAGTAGGCCTAATCAAGTAAGGTAAAAATTGTTTTTAACATGAGTCAATTTTGTAGTCTGTTGTATTTACAGTCGTAGTTCGACAGCTATGTTAAAATTTACCTTTTTTATATTCTTTGTTTAATTTTCTGTTTGGATTAATGCATTGCCATGAACAATAATCACTAATGACACCGTTAAATAACTATGGCCTTTTTCCTAATTGCAAGTCGCAAATTATTCTGAAGGAAATGCATATTGTGACCTATTCGTTCACAGTTCCACTATGTGGAACAAAATAAAATGGGAGAACGCTGCAGATACCGTATGTAAAATTCGCCATCTTAATGGGAGAAGAATTTTTTTTTCGTAACCCATGTAGCTACGTCATTCGGCATCAAATTATAGAAATTTCCCCAGGGATATATGTATGAATTTTTCTGGCGAGGTTGACGGGAAGTCAAAGAAAAGTCCGCGAGGACTTCTGAAATTACAGTAGCATTTCCATTCCATGTTTGTGTTACATTATTAGCTAGTACGTTTCAGGACATCGATTGTTTAAGACAAAGAACAAAGGGTGAATATAACTGTTTGCGTCTGTCACTTTTATAGCTATGTGTTTCGTGCTGTTAATAGAAATACTTATGCTATAAGAAAAACGGCAATGTATTCTGAAATTGAAGGTACAGTAGAAATTGCCTTGTTATTGTTAATAATGTGTTAAATATATTGCTTCATTTTCCATGAGTGAAGAAGGAAGGTAAAAAATTAGAAACAACCTGAAAACAACTTACTTATTTACTTACGGCTTTTAAGAAACCTGGAGGTTCTTCGCCGCCCTCACACAAGACCGCCAACGGTCCCTATCCTGTGCAAGATTAAACCAGTCTTTATCATCATATCCCACCTCCCTCAAATCCATTTTAATATTATTCTCCCATCTACGTCTCGGTCTTCCAACTAACACACTACAGCAGAACCCCGAATATCCGTCACCCTATTAACCGATTGTTGGATTATCCGTCTGTCATTCTCTCCTATTTTGTTGCAGAAAAAATATTGATTACTGTACAATACATTAGTACGTATTTTTTTTTATAGAGAGTGATATTACAAGCCTTTGCCCTTACACATTATGATCTACTGTTCGAGTGACCTGTTTAATTTCTCTGCAAAACGTGTTCCAGAAGTGCCAAAAGGATACAGTATGTTGTGCTAAATATCAAAGAGAAGTGCATATAATTGCATGGTTTTGTAAAAGAGGAACTGTGATTCATCTCACATTGGAATACAAGATTGGAGTTACAACTGTGCGAGATTTAATAAAAAACAAGGATAAAGTGTATAAGTTACTTCAATTTACTCGTATAACATGAGACCTATACTTTTCCTTTCTTTCCACAGAAATCCTTCATAGGAAGATTTCTTGACCCTTGGAAACCCGTCATTAATTAATTCATTCATAGTGTTGTCACTGCAAACCCAGCATTCTCCAGTCTTTCCTATTTTCTGCCTTCCTCTTAGTCTCCGCATATGATCCTTATTTAATGCCTTCTATTATTTGATATCTTCTTCTGCCCCGAAATCTTCTCCCATTCACCATTCCTTCCACTGCATCCTTCAGTAGGCAGTTTCTTCTCAGTCAGTGACCCAGCCAATTCCTTTTTCTCTTCGTGATCAGTTTCAACGTTATTCTTTCTTCACCCACTCTTTCCAATAGAGCTATTATACTTAAAAGTTCTGATCCAGTTCCTAATGTGTTAAAACACGTGACCACGGAGAAAATTATGAAACTGAATCATGCAACACTTAATTTATGAAAGTCTTCTATGGTACGGATTATCCGATTTTTTCGATTAACCGTTCAGCCCTCCCCCTTCATTACCACGGATAATAGAGGTTCTACTGTATATGCATTTCTGGATTCGCCCATACGTGCTACATGTCCTGCCCATCTTTGCTGCGGTCGTGGTCAGTTCCATTCCGAGGCTTATTGTGTGGTTTCGTAACAAGCTGTTTTTTTACGGTGATGGGTTGTTAGCCCTTCGCCCAATCCCCAAGCTGGAGGACTACCCCTTATCGGCTGTCCACGACTGCTTATTCAATATATTCGCAGCTACCCTCCATATCTGAAGGCCATCTCCTCTATCCGCAACCTGAGGACGCGCCATGCCGTGGCCTGAAAACATTTTTGAAAAATTATAAACTTGCCGCATTGCTTTAGAAAAATATTAATGGGAAATTCGGGAATTATTTGAGCTCTAATGAAAGCAAGTTTGCCGTCTATTACATCAAATACGGCAAAGAGTTTACCACGTGTCCAATTTTTAATTCAACAAAATCTAGTCCACTTATACATGCTTATATGTTCTGTGCAGCAATTTTAATGTTTTTTGTATTTAGAGGAATTCATTTGCTCAATATGAAGGCAAATATTTAGTTCATGTTTTTAGCGATTTCAATTAAATTATATTGGGAAATAAAAGTTTTCTAACCATTTTATCTGTTGCTTTGAAGTGAAATCAGATCACTGCTGAATATATCAGAAAGCAAGTTCATATAGATTTAATTTTTAATTAACTCTGCCCCTGGTACGTCCATTTACACTCATTTGGAATTGTTTGAAATTTCTCTCATAAATCGTCCGGTATTACAGTTGAAAAACATAGCTAACATACAATGTAACTCAATTGTGTTGTAGCCAAATTTTGTAATTTAGATACCTATTATGTCATAATCAGACATCGGATTCTAGGGCAAATGCCTATTTTGTTTCTTTAGGAGAAAAGTAAAAATAATTATTAATATTTGTGTTTCATGGAAATTGAAAGGTATTCAAAGAGTTTTATAGTGCCCTAAAATGCCCTAAAACGGTTATTAGAGCCTAATTTGTTAATATTCGCCTAAAAATGCCTAACTCACTGTAACGTTTCGCATTTTACTCTTACTTTTTATAATTTATACATGCATTC
Source organism: Periplaneta americana (assembly GCF_040183065.1). Classification (NCBI taxonomy): domain Eukaryota; kingdom Metazoa; phylum Arthropoda; class Insecta; order Blattodea; family Blattidae; genus Periplaneta; species Periplaneta americana. Next base: position 118,697,029 of record NC_091130.1, read on the forward strand.
ACTGCGAAATTTAAGGCATTTAAAAAGTGGAAAGTTTGCTTCACACCGGCCATGAAACCATTGATAAAGGAAACAAAATGTTTTGAATCTCACGACACTCGCAATAGATTTCACCGAATTTAACATGTTTGGAGGCATAAATGCCGACAAAGAACCAACCTTAGTTTTGAAGCAGGCAACAATCACAACATGTGCTGCTACCGATTCAGAGATATACTATACTATAAAAATGACTGTTTTCGGTCTGAAACCGATTAGCTGTACAGAGTGTCATAAAATCACAATTTTTGGAGAAAGAGTGTTTTTGAAATATTTATGAAAAGTCGTAAAACTGCGAATTAGTAGGGTAAGCCGTTACAAAATATTTAAAAGAATGGCCCTCCTAGTGTTAACACTAACAGGAAATGCAACAATAAGTGGAACTTTGTATTTTTGTCCAATTGAATCTCAATAACAACGGTTCATTTGAATGCTCGTTAACAGTTGCTCTTTCCCTCACCTTACTTGTGTTGAGAAGTTTTGAGCGGTAGGACGTTTTCCTGTGAAGTTTAACGCGATAATGCCGAAAAATATAAGTGCAAAATCTACATTGATCCGGCAATGGCTAACAGAATATTCAGAATTCACTTATGATGGAAAAATAATATTCTGCAAGATTTGTAGCAAACAGGTATGTAACAATAGTTTAAATATATAAATTGTATTAATTTTAATGAGTAGGCCTATAATATTTATACATTGACTGAGCTATCCTGAGGTATAATTCTTTTTAAGACCACTACACTTTAACCTTTTAAATTCCGATAGTTAAAGTATTTGCAGGTCATTAAAATTTTGATTGTTCGAACCCACTAGCTTTGTGATAGAAATACGGCAATACAACAATTAGGATTTTATTTTAATTCAGTTTACTTTACATTTTTAGATTTCGCAAGAAAAGAAGTGCATGTGCAAGGAGCGGCTCATAAGGCTAAAGCTCAGCAGAAAAATCAACTGCAACAAACTTTACTAACACAGCCTACTTCATCCAATCTCAGCAGCAATTTCTATGCTGATTTAACCAGAGCGTTTGTTGCTGCTAACATTCCCTGGAATGCAATTGAAAATCCGGTTTTAAGACAGTTTTTACAAAAATACTGCAAACAAAATATCCCATCTGAGTCGACCCTAAGAAAAAATTACTTAGACAGAATATACAATGAAACTTTAGCTTCCATTCGGGAGGATATAGGTGATTCTTACATATGGGTCTCTGTGGATGAAACCTCAGATCCTATGAATAGGTATATAGCAAATATGGTAGTAGGAAAACTTAGTCCTGATGGACCTTCGATTCCACACCTCGTATGTGTTAAGGAACTTTCGAAAGTGAATAGCCAAGCCATTGCTTATTTTGTAAATAAAGGCCTACAGTCTTTATACTCAGGTAATATAGACGATTCTAAAGTTCTGTTGTTTTGTACTGATGCTGCCTCATACATGGTTGCTGCAGCTCCACTTCTTAAAACATTTTATCCTAACCTCACGCATGTAACCTGTCTAGCACATGGCCTTCACAGGGTTTCTGAAACAATCCGGAATGAATTTCCTCTTGTCAATTCGTTTATTTCTAACACAAAAAAAAATGTTTTTGTAAAGTCCCATCAAGGATTTCAATATTCAGAGAGAACTTTCCAGATATCCCACTCCCACCTCAGCCGGTTGTTACACGATGGGGAACCTGGATTCAGTCAGTGGTGTATTATTCTAAGTATTTTAAAGAAGTGGTCACAGTTATTGATAAATTACCTGAAACTGATAGTGCAGCGTGTGTGGAAGCAGTGAAAGATTGTCTGAATGACTCACGAGTGAAAAACGATATTGCCTACATAACATCAAACTTCTCTTTCATACCTGCAAGCATTGAACAATTAGAACGTGAAAAACAATCTCTTTGTAGCCAAATAGCAATAGTAAAGGAAGCTCAAGTGAACATACATTCTGCTTTGGGCGAAACAGGGAAAAAAAGTTAAAAATAAGTGGGACAACGTATTAAATAAGAAAGTAGGATTTTCATTGTTGGAAAAAGTATCAAGAGTGATATCGGGGGAAAGTGTAAATGTTCCAGTAAGTATTGATGTTTCTATTGTACCTAATTTAAAATTTGCGCCTCTCACATCAGTTTCGGTTGAAAGAAGTTTTTCTGCTTTCAAAATGATTCTCAGTGACAAAAGGCAAAGGTTAACTGTGGAGAATTTAGAAAAAATTCTGGTGGTGTACTGTGCAGATAATTATAATAAAGTCTGAGCATGGAACTGAATTTCAATAACTTACAATGAGTAATCTTGATATCAATAATCATTATTTCATTAGTTTCAATATATTAAATTTGTGCAGCTCTGTTTATAAATATAATATAGTATTCTTTTTTAATGTTTAAACATACTTTTTTGTGCGTATTTTAGTGTATAACTAAAAATTTCAGTGAAAGAAATAAGCATGATACCTTGATGTGCCTAAAATGCCTACTTTCATTAAAATAGAGCCTAACAAATTTTGAGCTTATTTTAGGCGCCTAAAACTGCAATTTTTAGTGCCTAAAAGGCCGATGTCTAGTCATAATGTATAGAATATAGAAATTATATTTTAACGAGATATTCTTTTACAAAAAATCTTATTTTCTATATCATATTAGTGTTTGTTACACACGTGTCTACAACTTTCAGCCATTTTTTATTAATCTGGAGGCCTGGCTCGGAACCTCACAGAGTTAAGGTGATTGTGGAGTATTGGTGAAATGATAATGGTAAGAGGAAACAGGAGGACCCCGAGAAAAATTTCTGACACCCGTTTCGCCTACCACAAATTTCTTCATGGTCCAGGCAGGGTTCGAACCCGGACCTCCACGGTGAAAAGAAGAGAGTCTAACCATTCAGATGCGGGCGATTTACTTTTTATATTATAAAAAAAACAATCACACATCACAATTCTTGTGAAACACTCGATTTACTAATATCCTTAACAGTTGAAAGAAAGAAAGATATCCAGGTTCATGGATCAGTTCATGTACGGTCCCTGTATCATCTTATGCGCATGCGCTAGTTGAGCATCTGCTATGAGATTGAAACTGGACTGGACGCTGTTGGAACGTTTTCACGGATCGTTATGTACTAAATCCATAGATGCTATAACTGTGATCATCTTTGCTAAGAACGGGATGCTTCATTATTATCGTTTCGCAACTAATTATAATGGCATAAAATAGAATTTCGATCATTTTCTATAAAAAAAAATATGGAAGGCAAGAATTCCGCTAATTCAATGTCGTGTACTGGGGAATTCTCAGCTAAAAATAATTCTTCTTTTAATTACTCATTTATGTACGTTATTTATTATACTTTTAATCAAAACTGCATGTTGAAATTGTAATTAACTATTTCGATACCCAAATAATTTCCATTCCCTTTCTTTTTGGCGAAAATGTAAATTAAATCTCTAGTTTTATTATTCGTCTGCACTGTCACTTTTCATCTTTAACCTCATTGATGTGAACAGTCGATCATGTCTTTCTTCAGTATCCAGGAGACGTTGGTGAGCTTATGCGCATGCGCGTCTCGCCTACTCTTCCGTACATGCCTCAATCCGCTGACTACTTCTGATCGTTTCGAACCGGTGCAGTGTCAAAAGTTTGTTGGAAAGCCCGACTGCAGTACATGTTTCCGGTTCAGGACTGGTTCGGATTGTGTTGGAACGCTTTTTCTGTACTGCGCATGCTCATGATAGTTACGGACGGTTCCTGACTGTTGTTGGAACGAACCTATTATCGTACTGTATCTGACTACCATATTGCTACGTGACCCCAATATAATATCTTCTGCAGAGTTGTAAGATTTTCATCCATCAATGTTCTCTCAGTGGAAAGGTCAGAACCTCCAACTTTTTCTTACGTTTGAACGTTTCTACTTTCGTCTTAGGTAAACAATACCTACTTCTTCCAGCACTTCTTGTCTGATCTTGCAGATGTGTGGTAGCATGACAAGGAGGATGCATGTGACATTTTCGCAGATAAGTGTAGACTTCGGGGCATAAAACCTTTAAAGTCGGAACGTTTCCAATATCGTCCCCACTCCAACTCTTTTTATTATGTCTAAGTTGACATCGTATCTGTGGCTTCCATTTATTTTTGAATGACTCTATTCTTTGCGTTAATTTGAGTATACTACATTTATCAACGATAACGCAGTTGAGTCATATATTTTTTTACGGACAGTGTAAGGTTGTACCAGAACTGTATTCTGTTATTTTTATTTTCATTTTTTTTCTTCAGAATTTCAATTTCCTTTCTTAGTCTTTCCATCACGTCACTGAAGCTGGCTGCACTGGAAATCGCGTCTATGTTTATACTCTGATCTAGTTTCCTTTTCTTCAGAGAGAAAGATTCTAAGTCGACATAGTTCTTTTTTTCAGATTTCACTGGATTCAAGACGATACTCTCGTTGAAGCAACAATTTCTTCAAACAAACAGTAGCCTATATCATATTTGTAACTTACAACCTGTCTTCATTTAATATTTTTAAATGTAAACTAGTATAAAATAACATATTTAATATAAATAAACCTATATTTTACGTTCCCATGTCTACTATTATCTTTAGATATGCCGAATGACAGAAATTTATCTTCTATTCGATTCTTTATCAAATTAAATCCACTAGCACTTTTATATTTTAGTGAACCTTGAATTGTCGTCCGTCTTTGCTAGGATTCCATTCAGGAACTTTGCTTCTAATGATGGCAAAATCATTACTCCATGACCTACACACACCATACTAAAAAAATCAGATATGATTAAATATTTAGAACTAGAATAATTCCGTAATTTGCTGTCCTGCAAAAATTGTCTAAATCATCATCATCATCATCATCATTATCATCATCATCATCATCATCAATAACTTCAAGGTTTAGGCCGATGGCCTGTTCCGCCTCCAGAATTTTATCGGTCAAACTGGTCTCTCCAACGTCTCTTTGGTCTTCCTACTCGTCTTCTTCGTGTAGGGCTGTAACACCATGTTCTAAAAGGTATCCTATAATTGGGCATTCGTGTTATATGGTCGTACCAATTATTTCCAAATTTTTCAATTATAGCTGTTATACTCTCGATATTGAGTTCTTGACGTATATCTTCATTTCTCTTAAATTGTCTAACTGCGAACGCAAACTAAGAATGCATAATTATGTTTTTTATCACTTAGAAGCAACGGAACTTGTAAACACGCTGTAATTTTTCAATGTTCTATTAAATCCTATCAGATATTAAATAATATACTTACCCATTCTTCTGAATCATACTGTGCATTTTACAGTTTCTATTTTTAATATAAACTTCACATTATCGATCCGGGTTCTTTGATATGTCTAAGCGATCGCAAAGCTCAATTTTACACATCTATGATATACTGAAGTACATATGATATTTAAATGTAGGAATTCTGCGTTATCATATGCTGAAAGATGGATAGAACAGAGAAAAATTCTATCCGGCACAGGGACTCGAACCCGGGTTTTCAGCTCTACGTGTGGCGCTTTATCCACTAAGCAACACCGGATTCCAGTTCCGATGCCGGATTGAATTCTCTCAGTTTAAGTTCCACCTCTCAGTTTCCCTTTGGTGGGCTACCCTAATGTACTGTGTCACAGATGTGTGACAGTGGCACAATGTCCAACACACTATGTACAGAGGTGCACTCATTACGAGTAACTAAGTGGCCGGGATCCGAAGGAATGAGCACCGCAGTGTAGCGATTCTCAAGAGGTTAGTGAAAATTTCACATTGTGAAATATAATAATAATAATAATAATAATAATAATAATAATAATTTTTAAATACCGATATTATAAATTGTGAACAATTTAATGATGACCCTCTCTCTTGACAATATTCTGCGTACACCACTGACTACAAATAGTTGTTGCAACTCTCTCTGTCCTTTCTAGGAGAAAAACCTTCATCGTCCACACTTGTGGAGTAACGGTCAGCGCGTCTGGCCGCGAAACCAGGTGGCCCGGGTTCGAATCCCGGTCGGGGCAAGTTACCTGGTTGAGGTTTTCTCTGTGGTTTTCCCTCAACCCAATACGAGCAAATGCTGGGTAACTTTCGGTGCTGGACCCCGGACTCATTTCACCGGCATTATCACCTTCATTTCATTCAGACGCTAAATAACCTAGATGTTGATACAGCGTCGTAAAATAACCCAATAAAATAAAATAAAATCTTCATCAGAGGAGTCTTATATCGTTCAGATGAAGAGTAAGACAGCTATACTGCTTGAAGATATAAGCTTAATACTGATTTCGATCACAGTTTCACGTAACATTTAGAGAATTATCCTGCCTTCGTGAGTTCAACCTGTTCATAGTACAACTGTATATAAAGCCATGATTTACAGTTTACAGCACCTCTGTGTACCAGAATAAGGTACAAACACGCAAAGAGTTGCTTGCATGCATTCTGGATGCCGCGGCGACAATAAGCAACGATCGTGTGAAGCTGCGAAATGCTACGCTCGTGGCTCATAACCATATCGAGTTTAAATGAAACAGATCGATAGAAGTGAGTATTTAACAATCATTTCTATATTAAAACAAACGAAAACTTCAACAACAAATGTTGACTTTATAACGATCAAGTGTATCATTATTTATATCATGGATGTCGAACAGCGCTCTCGAGCTGTGAACTGAAGAGCCTTCACTCCTCCCTTACCGTCAGCGTATTCCGATTGTCACCGGTCCGGTGTGACGTCACGTTGCAGCGAAATAAGGAACAAAACTGCTGGAAAGATCGATGGCTGTCATGGCGACTGTACAAGTTGTTGTCTGTGCTACGCTAGCAAAATTATGCGAAATTTTCGTACCGCTATCTCGTTCAAAGAAAAGATAGCATAAACAATTTATTTCTTGAACCGGTAGTAATAACTGGTCCGTTGACATGTTCGCTCATAAGTCATTAACATATTGTTTTTACGTTGTGCTCATTACAAACAATACAGAGAACTAAAGCAGAACACACCGCCATGACACAACAGTCACGATGTCATTCGTCTGCTAATTCCCGCCCTATACAAGAACCAATCAGATTCACTGATGACGGCTGATGGAGCCTGCCACCACCTCTGCAAGTTGATGGCACCGGTGCGACACCGGTGGAGCATCAATGACGTCATCGGTGGAATTCGGAACACCGTGATGCCATCGGATTGCTCACCGGTGAGATTCGGAATACGCTCCGTGCAACGGTTGAACACAGGTAGCAAGCAGACCGGGCGAATGATCGTAAACAAAAGCGAAACTACTAATGCGGCGGCTGGTACTTAGATAATTTTTATAGCTCTTACTAATTTTTAGGAGCTCATTTTAGATTTCCACTTGAAAACTTTGATGAACGAAGAATGTAGGTCTACATAAGGCTGGATGGATGGATGGATGGATGGATGGATGGATGGATGGATGATGATGATGATGATGATGATGATGATGATGATGATAATAATAATAATAATAATAATAATAATAATAATAATAATAATAATAATAATAATAATAGTAGTGGAGTTTTATCTACTGGGTCATTCCATGAATGTTGTTCTTTAGTGACGGAAATAGGTAGGCCCTAAATCATAATAATAATGTTGCTAATTCATGTTTAAAATATCAACTTTATGTGTATGTATTGTAGCAGTGCAAGTTCAAAAACGTAAACTGTTTTGATGTACAAAATTAATTAATCTTACTATGATTTGAAATTTGTTCATAGTTTTTGTTACAGATTCAAAAATATCTTCTCCTCGAGTTCGATCCTTTAGTAAAATGACATCTACAAGATCTTAATGAAGATTGAAATCTGAATCGACATCCCTTATGAATATAGTTAGCTGCGCCGTATCTTTGGGGTCGGTACTTTCATCAAGATCTAGTGCATAACAAGTAAAAGTTTTCATTCTTGCTATCAGTTGTCCGTCCAAGTTATCTCCCATTTCTGTCATGAGCTCAGCAACAATATTACGGGACAAACTTAGAGATTTAAAAACATTGTAGACATATGTCTTTTGCCTTTTCACGAGCGGAACCGGATAATTTTTCTGCTCCATAAGCTTCAGCATGCATTGAATTAAAATGCCTTTTAATATTATTATGGCTTATTTTCAAAGTTTCTTTCTACATATTAAGCAACGCGCCTTTCCGCCCTTTAAGATAAATAAATGTTTATCTATCCATTCACTATTGAATCGTCGTTCCATATCCATACCAGCCGTCAGAGTTGATAAACACACTGCGTACAGAACACTGCTACAGTAAGGGTAGACTGAACTCTCCAGCTCAGGTAGTAAACAGTACCTAATCGTTTCAAAACTTGAGAGAGCTGTTCGACATCCCTGATTTATATATTTCTGATTGAAATTCTAAAAATTAATTTTTTGTTCCATTTTCAAATTATTGTAACTCCTTAAATTAACATAATCCCACTAGCTTATTTAGATTTTTTGTTCCAAATAATCTCGCGTATTGCCTCCCTCAGTGGGGGGGGGGGAGAATTCGTGCATCACCCTGTATATAGATTGATTTTTTCACAAAGGCTGTGAACGTATAACGTGAGTCATTCGAAGCTGGTGTTCTGTTTGTGCACATTTTTACCGTATGTTCCCAAAAGAAACTTTATTTCATTGAATATTGCGTAGAGAGCAGTAAATGAGTCAAGACCCTTTGAAGTTGTTTCCAAAACATATATTAAAAAGTCTTCAAAGGTTTGTTTTTTCGTCTATCAAATGTAAGTAAAGAAGCAAGTGGGAGGACTGAGAAAGGTCTGTTGAAATATCACACTACACTGAAATAAACATGAAAGTTTTTAATCTTTATATTGGTTATTTTTTCAATCGATAAACGTAAACATTTCATCGCTTCACACAGTTGTCTCATAGTGGAATTTTGTGCACTTTAGACGCCTTTCATCTCCAACAACTAGAATCGTTGCAGTCAGGATACAATATTTTGCAAGGGATTCACCAATTATTGTACGTGGTTTCATGTTTTTTGCTATTAAAATGGACAGTTAATAGAAAGCTTCCATTGTAGTGAATATCCCTGAAATACTTAATTAAAAATACAGTGTCTAAAGTGTAAAACATTTCTTTATGTGTGTCAAGTAAATGTCAGTGGTTCCAGATTTGAGAATAATATATTTTATGATTATTTTGAGTTTGAGACATTTTCAGGAATAAGTAGACTGACCAGATTTTTTATGGTCCAGCAGGGACATCAGCAATTTCAAGAAAAACCACAAACGCTAACCTAGTCACTCTCCGTTGAAATGCTACAGAAAATATATGTAACAGTAGATACAGTATAGGGTAAATTAGGGTCTGTTAGACAGTCGGGCATGTTGGACACTTTGTACTTTAACGTGTCACCTCGCCACATTCTGCTAGAAGTCAATGACGGAAGTAGCCACAAGTAGCCACTCGTGGCTACTTCCGTCATTGACTTCTAGCAGAATGTGGTGCCCACAAGTGGCGAGGTAACACGTTAAAGTACAAAGTGTCTAACATTCCCGACTGTCCAACAGACCCTAATTTACCCTAATATTAAAATGGATTTGAGGGAGATGGAATATGATGATAGAGACTGGATTAATCTTGCTCAGGATAGGGACCAATGGCGGGCTTATGTGAGGGCGGCAATGAACCTCCGGGTTTCTTAAAAACCAATAAGTAAGTAAGTAGTAAGTAAGTAACAGTAGATACAATGTTAGAACTTTGCACACTAAATTTATTTGAACGTTTTGAATTAAATGCACAAACACACGTAACTGCTATATATAGATAATTATACCCACTAAGAATTCAATTTCAGTACTGACGCATGCATTGGAAATCTTTCACCATAATTGGCCTATTGTACACACTGAACTGAACTCTAACACACACATTTTACAAGTACTTGTCTGAAGAATGTATGTTCTTAAGGATCTGTTAATTCCTATAGAGCTTCACACTAAGTTCTTCAAATGAGGAATGAAATTTTTTTCTCTTGTAGGCCTAACAAAGCTTTAACTGTTTCAACTTTCTTTTTTTACTTTTAATCAGTCCAGATTGAGTTCATTGTAGAGAAATGTCTTCCAACTGATGAATTATTGACTGGAAGACACATGATTAATGCCACTACTTTGAGAAGATTTTCAAACGGAATGATTTTTTTTAATGTTGAAAAACATCATACCACTTTTTACCTGTTGGTTTGTCATAAAATTTCTCATTTTTTGAACTACTTGCAAATGGACGCTGCGGCAGTTCTAACGCTTTCGCGCAATGCGAATACTAACATGATCGAAGACAAAGATGCTATGTTTTTCTAAAACAGTGCAGAATGTCTCATACTATGCTCGCTGGTTCTTCTGTCTGATACTGAGAAGGTTCAGAAATGTGCTTGAATCGCAGCAGTTCCATCACGATCCTTAAATATTTACGTGTAAAATGTTATTGAAACAAAATCAAAGCTTCTGGGGACAAAACTAATTTCCGGGGACAAAAACGGGGACACTTGCTCATCGGGGAGAGCAACTCAAAACCGGGGACTGTCCCCGGAAATCTGGGACGTCTTGTCAGCCTAGGAATAAGTGAAATATTTGTTTTGATGTGGCTGACATTCATGAAGATTAATGAAAAACAAACAGATTTTGAGAGACAATTTTAAGGAACATTTGGATATTTTGAGGAGTATTTCTGTTTATGGAAAACTTGGGAAGTGTTTTATATAATAATTCAAGTTGTATCTCAGTTTACAGTCGGACTAGACAAGTCAGAACTTGAATATCCTGGTGTTTGTTTATGATCCTAATGACAGGGAAAGAACATGTTCCAAGTCAAATAACGCAACACGTGTGGACATTTATGTCTCAAAGTACATCTTCTTAATGACTGTTGCTTTCTATACAAGTTCTGGCTCGCCCGGGTCAGGCGCTCACTTGTGAAATCTGTAAACTACTGCTAGCACTTTCATTTTGTGCACTTAAAAAAGTTTAATAAACTTGAGCTAGCAAATCTTCGACTTATTCTTTCAACTTAATTCATCCTTCCGACATCTGGGATCGTCACTGGTACTTTGAGGAGTACAGGCATCCTGCGTTTCTGAAGACGAGTCCAACCATCCTTGGGGCAGCAGCCCGGGACACGACACCGTTACAATTTACAGTCTTGGTTAACATGTAAAGTATAATCTTGTTTCGTGTGCTTTGCGAAATTAAGTTTACTATCAAAATTTCTTCACGCTTCTCCTTCAAAGATATGTATGTTGTACAGGGACATCATTTTATTTTTACTAACATTTTTAATATTAATCTGGCTATACCTTTATATTAACGATTGAAACAGGAAACACCGTTTGCTACCCCTTCCACGACTGGAGTTCGATGATACTGGTGTAAAATACAAATCACTTTACTAGGTATAGGAGGGAAGAAAAGTAGTTCATCCATTTATGCAAACCAGGAAATATCGCAATTTTGAGTTTGATAATTTTCATTAGGTTTTTGTTTAATCGAAATACAGTACTGTATTAACACTTAGTGTTTTTACTGACGAGTTGAGCTATCCATTCGGACGTATTAATTATGCAATGTATATTGTACTGTTACAGCACATTAGCGTACAATATAGAGAATGAAGTTAAATTGAAAAATAATCATAATATGAATATTTAAACACATTTTTGAAAATGGTGGCCGTTCATTTCGATACAGGCTTCAGTTCTAATCTGCATATTATGCACTATAGACTATTGTACGTAATTCCAATTACCAAGTTCGTGCTTCGTATCAGTAACTCATGTTGAAATAATTCTGTTCCTACTCTATAAAAGAGACCTTACGTACTGTAAATTCAATCTTCACTTCTGCACGATCCGAAAAGATAAAATTACTCAGACATACTATAGCCTATACTGTCCGTCCAAGTGGTTATGTCGTAGGGTCGTAGAAAGGGAGGAAATCACGTGACAGTTAATTACTTATCGAGGCCCTTTTATTTAATTTATTTTAAACAGTTCTATAATATTACGTAGACGTCCAATTCCTAACAGAAATTAATGTTCCCAGAAAAGAGCTAAGACATCCCAGCCACTAGCATTTACAGAGAAGCGAATAGAAGCAGGTGGGGGAAACCGGGATGCGACTTAGGCAAACGGACGACAGTACCTGTGCGAAAATATGATTCAATATTGAAAGCTCTTTCGTCACTGGAAAACGCGAACATATTTCTGGAACGTACTATACTCACAAACTCAGTACTGCTTACGCGCCCTGGGCTCTGTGTCGTGAACGATTGGAAGTTTACTAGTAGGGGGGGGTGGGAGTGAAGTACATTAAAAAACTCAGGTACAATAAAAATTGAAGTAAAAATAAAATGATGTCCCTGTAGTAAACCTAAGATGAAGCTCTAGTCGAATAGAACACATTGTGTCATTTCTTAAAATGGAATGTCATACGATACACGAAGGTAAATGAATGTCAGTTTCACAATAAAAATGAAAGTATACCGGATGTAATCTTCCTCTTTTTCTGAGCAGGCATTTTTTTCAACACACAAAATTCTGTGTAATGTACAAAAGTAAATATTGAAGCAAGAAAGCGTGTTATATTTCCCGACAATCAAAAATGGAAAATAAATATATAATAAATTACTACTACATTTCTAATTCTTAATATTGGTTACGGTGGAAAGTTTACGCTAATAAAATATACAATAAATTACTTTAACAATACTTTCAACGAATAATTTCAATGGAAAAATTCGTTCCGGTACCGGACATCGAACCCGAGTTCTTTGACTAAGTGTGCTAACGCTCTCTACCGACTGAGCTACCCGACCCCGGCTCAATTATTCTCTTTTTATCCTCAAACCTCAAGTGGGTTGACAAAACGTCAGTGACACAACATTGAGTGCACACTTTCTGTGTAACTTAAATTTGTGGTTTTCTGTTACCGAACAGTAACGTATATTATACAAATCTGGCTTTCAGGTATAGCTCCCTGTACAGCTGACTTGCATAATTCCAAGAGAAAAATTGTCGATAGAGCTTTCGCTCGCTCTGCCGAAGGTTTCGGATTCGATGCCCGGAGTCCACACCTGTGGAGTAACGGTTAGCGCGTCTGACCGCGAAACCAGGTGACCCAGGTTCTATACCCGGTCGGGGCAAGTTACCTGGTTGAGGTTTTTTCTGGGGTTTTCCCTCAACCCAACATGAGCAAATGCTGGGTAACTTTCAGTGCTGGACCCCGAACTCATTTCACCCGCATTATCACCTTCATCTCATTCAGACGCTAAATAACCTAAGATGTTGATAAAGCGTCGTAAAATAATCTACTAAAATAAAAAAAAGAATCGATGCCTGGCATCGGAACAATTTTTCCCTTCAAAATTTTCAAGTCAAGTATACAGGGGGCTATACCTGAAAGCCAGATTTGTATAATATATTAAAGGCATTAAAAATTAATATAGGCATAAGTGGTATTGTGTGGATATGGCCATTAATTTTCTTATCGACTTTTAAATTCGCGTCATCCGTTTCTATTTTAAATCGGTCCGGAACATAATTTAAATCTTCCAGCATTGTTGGGTCGTGGTAAGGCTCCTTTCACTCCACTCTGCATCATGTGCCTAAGTGATTGTTTCGCTTGATGTTAAGAACTGAATGGCAATTATTCACTTTTTGTCTCTTTTCCCCTCTTGATATAATACGCAAACACTTCCAGTGCTTTACACGTGCCCCCGTCTGTAGCTTGTGTCATCTGTTTCCTTTAGAACCTCTTGTGTCAGCAACAGGATGTATTGCAGCGGAACACTGTCCTCTTATGTTGCAGCGCCATTCGATCTTGGTAATATCCTGTCTGTGTCTTGTGTACAGGAACCCTTTAAATATCAGTTTATAGTTTCCCCTTTGATAAGTTGTAAGGGAGAAAACGATCCATTGTCAGTAAGAAGCATTACAGCATCAATATGGAAACAGTTGTAATTATATTAAATCTATGGAGAAAATATTGTAATATTGTCGAAAATTTCTTGGTACGTAAAGCAAGGGACAAAGCGTAACTTCTGTACTTGGCACGATTCGTTGTGAGAAGATTTATCAATTTATTTATTTATTTATTATTTTGCTAATAATTATAACATAACATATATATATATATATATATATATATATATATATATATATATATATATAACTTTAGCTCGCCCCTGAAAGAGGAGAACTCGTGCTCAGGGGCGGATTCCTGAATTGAAATTAATAATTATACAATACAATTTGTCTTATGTCTACTATGCAATTATAGTATATAAATTTAAATTTACAATTTTTTCAATTTTTATAAAATCCATACATAACTTTTTTAATTTAATACTAGAACTATCAGAATTGACAAGCTTAGGATATTTAAATATAAATTTGTTACATATTCTTGGGCCTAAATTACTACTATGATTAAATACTGTAACATTTTGGTTCAAACAGTCTTAAAGAATTCATATTTTTTGTTTCATAACTATGAGAATACAATTCAAAATTATTTATATTTTTATGTATGAATTTTATTAATACAATATAATAAATTTGTCTTACGTTAAGTACATTAAAGTCTAAAAACAAATTTTGAGATGGAAAATCAGTAGGTTTATGAGACATATTTTAATTATTTTCTTCTGTAATAAATAAAGTGGATTAAAATTGGATTTAAATGAGCTACCCCATCCTAAAATTCCATACATAATTACCGATTGAAATAAAGTTAAATATATTGTGCGTAATAAACTTATTGACAAGTAATTCCTCAATAAAACAAAATAATATACTATTTTACGTAATTTATTACAAAGGTAATTAATGTGTTGGTTCCATTTTAAATGATTATCGAAAATTATGCCTAAATACTTAACTTCAGAGGATTTTTTAATAATCGGACATTTACACTGAATAAGATAACAATCAGAATTATTAATTTAATACTTAATATAAATGTAGGAGGTTTGTTACATCTTTCAGATAATGAGAATGGAATAATTATGGTTTTATTTTCGTTGATAGAAAGGTAATTTATATCAAACCATTTTTTTTATTAATTTAAGTCTGTTATTTCAATTATTATATGCATCATACCAAGTTTTTCCACCAAAAAGTAAAACTGTGTCATCTGCATAAGAATAGTGAACACCATTGTATTGTTGTAAGTCAATTTTTAATATGTCATTAATATATATTATAATTTGGGGCTAGATGTAGCAGTAGGCTTCACCATTGCAGGGATGAAGTGTCAGGACATGCCTATAATGGAACGCTGCAGGACACTCAACATTTATTTAGTGAAAAGATTAGTTGAAAAATTTTAAAGAAATGATGGGTGAGATCTATTATTTCGAAAGATTATTATTATTATTATTATTATTATTATTATTAGTATTATTATTATTATTATTATTATTATTATTATTATTATTTCAGTCATTCATACTTCGTCGTTCACTGCAAACCTAATATATTTAAAGAATCCTGGTGTCAGTTATCTCATAAGGGGAAAGGTGTAGTCATCTATGAAGAATATCCAAGAGCCAATTCATGGTTCAGTACCAAAAATAATTTGTCGTCTTCGGAATATATTAATGCAATCAAGATATCCTGCAACCTTACTGCAGTGCGCTCCGTTCCTGACAGAGCTTTCAGCACGACCCGTTGCCGTCAACCAGACTGCAACGAGACAGAAACTCTTGGCCACGTGTTGGGCTTTTGTCGGAAAAGAAAGTTATCGCGTAACAGGCATCATAGAGTCCGTGGAGCTATCGCTTGTCTTCTTCGGAACTAGGGTTGGGTAGTTCATGAAGAGGTCCACTGCATTTCTGAAGACGACTCTCACAGAAGAGCGGATATAATAGCAATAAACAGGCAACAACAAAAGACTATTATCATAGATCCAACTATACGCATGGAGAGAGATCTGAACCAAGCTCATCAGGTTGATCAGGAAGAGAGGGCCATTTATGAACCTTGTATTCCCTACCTTAGTGCCAAGTATAACATCCCTCTCTTCAATTGGTCAGTGACAGGTTTATTTTTTGGTGCTCGGAGTTCTTTACCAAAATTTACATATAATTTTTTAAAACAATTATCAATATCATCTTTTGAAATTCAAAAAATCAACTCGCAAATTCTTAAAGATTCCCTGCAGATTATACAATTTCATTTATACCACTAAGAAGGCCTTAATTAAGGATATGCTAATCTATACTAATAATAAATCTGTAGCCAAAATTTTTCTGGTAATTTTCGATTTTCCAAAAATAATTGGTCCTAACATATATAATTAACCGCCCTGAACCCGAAAATCGCTTTTTTGAAATTTTTGTTTGTCTGTCTGTCTGGATGTTTGTTACCTTTTCACGTGATAATGGTTGAATCGATTTACCGTATATGAAAATTGGAATATAAATTAAGTTCATTGTAACTTAGAATTTAGGCTATATGCCATTCAAAATATTTTATTTAAGAGGGGCGTTATAAGGCGGTTTGAATTAAATAAATCGAAGTATCTCCCTTATTATTAATTTTCATGAAATATATTACATAACAGAAGTTTCTTTAAAAATAATTTGCGATAAGTTTTATTCCATGCAAAATTTTTATAGGACTGATATTTAATCAGATAAATGAGTTTCAAAATTACAATAACAACACCATCTAAGGCGGTGTAATGAAATAAAAAACAAATGACTTCGTCTATAAGTGGCCTTGGACAACAACAATCGAAAGCTATGAAACATAGCCTACAGAGAATGTTTCTGTGTTTGCATGAAGTAATATCGGAAGCTAAATTAACAGATTTGTATAATTAATTATTAATTCACCATTGGAAAGTGTAGTTTCTCTAGATGGACATAATGTTATAATGTTATTGCAGTAACTTCTGAATGAATCGAGGACAGGTAAGATTAAAATAGCTTCTTATGCACAGAAAACTTGATAGGCATTCGTTTCCTGTATTTCGTAAAATAATTTTTATGACTGGATCAAAATGATCACATTTTAATTTTTTTAATACAATTTAAATTAAGTAACATAATAAACGATTTATCCTTCTATCAAACACGAATGTTCCCTGGATCAAATGTCCTATTTTAATTATGTAATTTTACTTTATATTTATTTCTAATGGGTGCAGCGGAGCGCACGGGTACGGCTAGTTTTAAATAAAATCTTTTATTTATATGTATAATTTTATAGTAATCTTCTAAGATTTTATTTTATAATTGATAATCAATGGTGCTTAATTATTACATTTTATTTTTATAACAATATTCATATTAAATTAATTATATTTATTTGCTATTAATTCCTCGCGGTCATCCTTAATTAAGGCCGGGCGAGTTATTTCTCTCTCTCTCTCTCTCTGAGGAGTTATGGAGAAGATTCATTAAGCAAGAAGTTTAACGTGGGCTATATGATATTGCTCGTCACGATAATATGAAAACCACAATGTTATCGAGTCTGTAACACGTCTATTTCAAGATCTGAACTACCGTTTGTTGGAAACACGAAATATGAGCCATAAATAAAATCAGTTCACACTCGTGAAACGAGACTCTTCAAATTAATTTACTGCCGAGTTTACACGAATTTCACATTCTCTTCAAAAAATAAAAATGTTGCGGATCTGGACTATGTTATTGACCAGTAATTGAACACATATCCAATTACCACACGTGTAAATATTTCTGCAGGCTCGACAAGCTTATTTTGAAAATGTATTTATTCTCGTGGGACAAATCACATGCATTTCAAACACGCATTTTTGTTGCTCAACACAACATATTAAAAGCGTAACTGTGAGCTTCAAATCATAATCAGTGTTCTAATGACGTACACTGTGAAATATGTTCTATATAACATAGTCAGCCAGGTGGCTCGGGTTCGAATCACGGTCGGGGCAATTTATCTGGTTGAGGTTTTTTTCCGGGGTTTTCCCTCAATCCAATATGAGAAAATGTTGGATAACTGTCGGTTCTGGACTCCGGACTCATTTCACCAGCATTATCACCTTCATTTCATTCAGACGCTAAATAACCTGAGATGTTGATAAAGCGTCGTAAAATAACCTACTAAAAATAAAAAAAAAACATAGTATTTTGATGACATATTTTTAATGGTGTGGGCCCACCTTCTATTGGAAAGTAGTATGTATAAATTTGCGTTAAGTAGGAAAAACAATCGAAGGGTTTTTTGAAAAAAAAAAAAAAACAACCATAGTCCAAAAACATAAATTTTCAAGCAAAACAAAAAACTATCTGCCATGGGTGTTGTTGACATTTCAAATCTTAAATTCATCATGCCATTTCTTACGGTGTTGTAGAAACTTGGGAAAACTGAAGTATATTTATAACTTAAATTGCCCCATAGAAATACATGCGTAAATGCAAGTAACTGTGGACAATGATTGTTTTAAGGGATCAGGTACAGCTTACAGTAATAAAATTTTGAAAAATATTCAACATTTTTTTCCTCCATTACTGTATCTTTTAGAATAATGAAAATTAGTATGTGTAAAACACTGTCCTTCTGCTATACGAAAGAAATATTTTTTACGATTTAAAAAATTATTTACATTTTTTTTTCAAAATTCAGTTCACTGTGCAGTGAGGAAGTATTTCCCACGTAACTCAAAAACTATCCAACATTCTGTGATTAAATTTTCTGTGTGTATTTATGCATGTCATATCTACAATGTGATGGAAGATCACTTCTTTACATTTGAGAGATTGTCTGATAAAAAATAAATTCATTAAAAATGGTCAATATGGAAAATACAACAAAAATAAAACACAAAATATAAAATGCTATTTATTAAGGAATGTAGTTGAAAGAGCATGATATTGTAAACATGAGTTTCAGCAATAAAATAAAAAAGAGGGAACATGAAAAAGTTAACAAGTTTATGAGTTAAGAGGGAAATGCTTCATCACTGTACTGCACAGTGAACTACTACCATTATGAATTTTGAAAAAAAAATATATATATAAATTTTTTTTAATCGTAAAAATAGCAGAAGGACAGTGTTTTACACAAACCAATTTTCATTATTGTACAAGGTACAGTAATGGATGAAAAAAATTGTTGAATATTTCCAAAAATTTTGCTGCTGCAAGCTGTACCTAAACCCTTAAGCAAAAATTCACTGTTGTGTATGAAGTTTGCCTCTCTTTTAATCTTCTTTTCCTTTATTGTATCCTGTTTCTTCTCTTTTCGTTGCTTACATGTCTTCCATAGGGTTATTTCTGCACATAAAGATTACTCCATAACTAATACAACAAATCATGGGCAAAAGTATTTTTCTCTAAGTTGACATTTGCCGCGTACGTAAGAAGCAGTATTGCCAATCTACTACAGTTTAAAACTGTATGGATACATTTTTCAAGATGATATGAATGAGATATTTGTAAATGCTACCATCGTCCTGGCTGGACAATGACTGTTTTTACAAAAAAAATCTTTGAATGACTCCGCCTTGTTAAATATAAATGCGGGGCGTATAAAGACAGACTTGAAAAGAAATATAAAATTTTATTTCAAGTCCCAAACATCCTTACATTCGCAATCATGCTTACAATAACAATCACGAACAGTATAAACGTTTCAATCAGTTATAGAGATTCGATGAATTCCCTGTCACTTTTTTACAAAGATAAACGCTGTAATACTGCCGTACTTACGTATTTTTGGCAGAAATGACAAAGTTCACTTGATTAAGATGATATGTAATTTAGTTGATATGTAAATAAATTAAGGTGATATTTACGCTAATTCCTTTGACTTTCGGTTAGATTTCTTCAGAATACGCATAGAGAAATGTAGTGCTTTCCAGGCTTTCCTTGTGGTACTAGTGACTTGTTCCTCCCAACCCAGTTTGTTACTTAAATATATACCTAGGTATTTACAAGTGTTCACTTGTGGCACCGATGTACCATTCAGCTGATATCCGAGACAAATTTCTTTATGCGTTCTACAGAAGGATATTGACTTACTTTTACTGACATTGATTTTCATTTTATTTTCTGTCGTCCAGGTTTCAATAACGTTAAGATCGTTTTGTAAGGCGGCGATATCGGATTCATCATTAATTTGTCTATATATTATACAGTCGTCCGCGAATAATCTTATCTGAGACGTAGTATTTCTATTTATATCGTTATACAGGGTGTTTCAAAAATACGGGGCATAATTTCAGGTATGTATTTCCCACATGTAGACAATCAAAATAGTTCATCACAACATGTGTCCGGAAATGCTTTATTTCCGAGTTATGGCCTTCACAACATTGAAATTCACCGGAACGTTTTTCTTTCCGCAGGTCGTTGCCGTCAAAGGAGACATAAGAGGGCACTCTGACAGTTCATTCCGAGGCGAAGGTTACATTCAGTGTTGTGTAGGCGTTAGACTGTGCGACATGTTTCAAATCAAGAGCTGGTAGAGATACACTTCATGTACGGTAAGGCGGACGGCAATGCTGCGCTGGCTCGTCGTTTGTACCAGGAGAGGTACCCACAGCGACAATGTCCAGATGCATGATGGCGCTCCTGCACACTTCAGTCGTACGGCTCGCCGGTACTTAGATCGAAGGATTCCTGATCGATGGATAGGTAGAGGTGGCCCAATTGCTTGGCCTCCACGCTCACCTGATCTGAACCCTCTCAATTTCTACTTGTGGGGCCATTTAAAATCATTGGTTTATTCGTCTCCGGTGCCTGATTTGGAATCCCTTCGGAATCGAATTGTGGCATGTTCTGAGGACATACGCAATACTCCTGGAGTTTGGGATCGTGTTCGCAGGTCAATGAGACATCGATGTGAGGTCTGTATTCAAGCAGGAGGTGGACATTTTGAACATCTTCTGTAATGACAACGACCTGCGGAAAGAAAGACGTTCCGGTGAATTTCAGTGTTGTGAAGGCCATAACTCGGAAATGAAGCATTTCCGGACACATGTTGTAATGAACTATTTTGATTGTCTACATGTGGGAAATACATACCTGAAATTATGCCCCGTATTTTTGAAACACCCTGTGTATGTATATATATATATATATATATATATATATATATATATATATATATATATATATATAAGAAACAATAGAGGTGCAAGCACCGCCCCTTGATGCACGGCTGATATTACATTTCCTAGTTCCGATATTTCTTTTCCTAGTCTGACCTTTTGGGTTCTGTCCTCTAAGAATTTATTTATCCATCTTACTACTCGTTTATCTATTGGGAGCCTGCTTAGTTTCTCTAAAAGTTTGTCGTGAGGCACTACGTCGAAAGCTTTAGCGAAATCGATCGCAATTCCATCTATTCTTCCCCCCCTATCAACTTCATCGGATAAATGTTGTATTAAGGATGTGATTTGATTTTCGCAAGAGTATGTGAATATCAAGACAGGACTGAGAGCGAACAGCCTTTTTAAAATCACAGGTATCGGTAGAAGAAAAGATGGAAACCTCTCTTGCTCTTGACCATCCAAGAAACAAGAGGCTTAAGAATTGTGCCTGAGGTACATCAACGACCGCAGATAGTGACAAAAGAATTTTCTATACTCTCTCTCTCTCTGTCCCGCTCTCTCTTTCTCTCTATGAGCGAACATTTGATCGATATATTCATATTTTCCTCAAACCCGAAAGACAAAGGAAGATAACTTAATATAAAGATAAAATGCCTTATAATAGTAAATTAGATACTTTTAGGTTCTTATATCCCATTAGTTTTTATTAGACGATACAGAATCCATATATTCATATAGACTACGTACATATACAGAGTGTCCTATTTCTCTTGTGCACCTATTATAACTTTTTGTTTGGGTAGGTATTGGAACTTTTGTTTTTGAGCGTTATGTTATAATGAGGGGCTAACATGAGTGTAGGGATTTGGTGCATATAACTACATTATGGTACAAGATACACGTGACGTCATCAATTTTTCAAATAGCACTACATACTTTAATCATGTTACATTAATTACACAGATTAAGACGAGATCAACTTTTAACAATAATGTATAACAAGTAGCAATCTTTGGCAGAATATATATTGTTGGAATTCTTGATGCCTAAAGAATTTAAATTAAGTTGCCATCCTGTTTTTGTACTAAACGACTATTAGGAGAATGAGCTATGGTGATTAACGTGTAAACGCGACATAAATTTGGTTACACCGGGACGGATTGAATCATGGCCAGTTTCGGAAGTGATGAATGTGGTGACGTTACGAACATAAAAAACAGTCTTTGTGCACTGCTAACAGTAAGCATAAAATACCACGAGTGCTAAAATGCGTAATTGTCAAATCTCTCATTTCACTCTAAGCTGAATGAGTATAATGGTTGTTTGCCAAGCATCAACAAGGAAGGCAAACAATCCAAAGCTATCCTTACTTATTACTGTGGAAATAAATGTGTACCGAAGTTGAAACTAATAGTGTTTTGAGTAGTTAAAAAAATATAGTTTATTTAACGACGCTTGCAACTGCCAAGGTTATATCAGCGTCGCCGGTGTGTCGGAATTTTGTCTCGCAGGAGTTCTTTTACATGCCAGTAAATCTGCTGACATTAGCCTGTCATATTTAAGCATACTCAAATGCCATCGACCTGAGCCGGGATTGATCCGCAACCTAGAGCACTAAAGGCCAGCGCTATGCCAACTGCACTACCCAGGCCGACTTTTGGGTAGTAATAAGAAAGAATTTTACTAGTAGTATTAACAACAACAACAACAACAACAACAACAACAACAATAGCAACAACGATAATTCTTGAAAATTTATGTACAGTGTCTTAAAAATAAACCGGCAAAATTTTTCTGGATTGTTCTTCAAAAAAGAAGAAGAATAAACATTATTTGGAATTAGACAGTTTGTTGATGTACGTAGGTCATACGTATTCGACATTTGTTTAATATAAAAGAACGTTCGGAGTTTAGAAAATACCTTTGGGTATACAGCATGGATGGTAACCTCTGCATCAAAATGAAACTGGTAATACATCTTGAGGAGAGATTTGAAAAATGTGAGTTTTTTCTGTAACATTCACCGTTTTAGGGGAAATGGTTATGTTTCTATGAAGCATTTGGCAACAGCACTGCTACTCTAGTAAGCGCTCCTTACCTTCCCCTCTCCCTCTGCTGTACTCAGTCGGTGAAGCGTGACAGTGCATTGCGTTGCAAGATTTATTTTAACGATTTTCGCAATTATTTTATTTAAATTCATAGCTAAACAATTTGATACGCAAAAAAAGATTAAAAACATTAACTATTTAGGTTATTTTTACCTATCTGCTTGTATAGCAATCAGTCATTTTCTCGAGACGTTATCGTAATAGAACGGTGCAAAACATTGGGCAAATATTATTTTTTTTACCCTGCTTAACAGTGCTTCATCGAAGAAAAAGTATAATATAAATGTTGTTATATTTAACATGTAGAATTACCTCTTAAATATTGGTGTATAGATCCCCTTCCTCTCTGTACAATTGCAAAATTACAATCTTAGTATTACTTAAAGGAAACTATTTCGAGGATGAAGTAGTCCCTACTATTAAAAACAGCAATTTACAGGCTCTGCGTCCCTTCAAAGAAGTTACTTACGCTTGCTAGAACACTCGTCGGCATTTTTAAGTAGCGTCAAACTATAACCCCTCAGGCCGGTTTGCCGTACGCGTGTACGTAATACTTTAGGTTAGTTCTGTAGCGACTTTGTACTGTATTTTATTTCATGGAGTGCAGTTTCATAGAAAGGATTTTGCCGACAGACCTTCTACTACCCCCTACTAATTGGTTGTCATAAATAAATGGCTTCCTTACTGTGACGGAAATCTTGTCTTCTCCTGTCAGTAACCAATCACAACCCTCGTTTAGAAGAATTGACAGGTTCCCGTCAAATCCACGTGGAGGCAGAGTTGCTGCATCTTTTCCGAATTCCAAGAATCCCGTCAGTCTCATTTCGAGGGTCACCAGGATTGTGGCAACTGTGTAATGTTATGACGAGGGGACAGGATGGAATTGTCAGAGTTGTTTGTGTAGGAAGTCATAAATCTGTAACTGGGTGTTCAAAGGAGCCACTGAACTGCACTCCTTGAAATAAAATAGAGTATACCCGTTTACAAGTTATGCAAGATTTCACAAAACAGGCCGTTATTCGTAATCTATTGGAGATATTTTCATGCGTTTTTTTCGATTCTATTGCAGAGAGTCTGGTTTTTATTGCCATATGGTTGTATCACAGTCTAGTATATACAGTCACGAAACTTGAGTTGTTGAGGATACTAGGAACAATAGACTGTGCCGGTACTATTTCCCATTGTCTGTGATGAGGCGATAATAGCGATCCTAGTGGTTAACAACTGTCTATGGATGCATATTCCCTAAGTATTGAGCTTCGTGACTGTTAGACTGTGGTTGTATTATGTTTAACCATTTCGGAAATAGAAATACAAAGTGATGTAATTTAAATGTAATATTCTAATATGAATTTAAATACCGCTTTAGCGCTTAGCACCGGGACTTTTAAATACCGGACTGTGGGATTAATAATGACTGAAAAGCAACATATTGAAATATTGTTGATATTATATGAACGGAAGTGAATGCTACATTCTTGTCCTCACTTACTATTGTATTTTCATCTTAGAGAAGACATTTTTATACGAAATGAGAGACCCGTCACCATAAAAGTCACCTATAGCAGTTACCATCATTCAAAATGAAAGAAACGTCAACAAAATAGCGTATAGAACAGTTACTTTCAGTACATATTTAATGAAGCAGACTCTTTTCATATTGTGGTGTTAACCACGCTGGCTTTATTTACGTAAAGGAAGGGACCGTAAGCAGTAGAACAATGATAAAGTGCTACATTGCCCTCTTTGCATATATACCAACTAAGGCTATTAATTCGGGCTAGTAAGCAGTCTCTTCACTGAAGCATTCGTGGCAGCGCTAAGGAGATTTAGCTCTCGTAGAGTTAGATGTAATAACATATATTGTGACAAAGGAATATGTTCAAAGAAGCAAAATCGAACAGTTCAAATTGTGGTTACTAATCTCATCAATAGAACTCGGATTTTTAGGCTCAGGCGTACGTTCTTTAATGCACCTATTGTTAGGCAATAACATCGCTCGAGAATTTCTCGTGTTGCTACATTTTGGTGCTTGTAAGGGGTTAGGTACAGCTTACAGCAGTAAAATTTTTGGAAATAATCAACATTTTTTTACTCCATTACTATATCTTGTACAATAATGAAAATTGGTATGTGTAAAACACTGTCCTTCTGCTATATGAAAAAAATATTTATACGATTTAAAAAAATTATTTATTTATTTTTTCAAACTTTAAAATTGTGGCAGTTTACTATGCAATGATGCAGCGTTTCCCTCATAACTCATTAATTTGTTAACTTTTTCATGTTCTCTCTCTTTTATTTCATTGCTGAAACTCATGTTTACACTATCTTGCTCTTTCAACTACATTCCTTAATAAATAATATTTTTTTTTGTTTTGTGTTAGAAGAAAATACTGATATTTGACCATTTTTTAAATGAATTAATTTTTTTATCAGACAATCTGTCAAAGGTAGAGAAGTGACCTTGCATCTTATTGTAGATATAACATGCATAAATACACACAAAAATGTCGTCACAAAATGTTGGATAGTTTTTTAGTTTTGTGGGAAACGCTTCATCACTGCATAGTGATTTGAGTTTTGAAAAAAAAAAATGTAAATAATTTTTTTTTTAAATCGTAAAAATATTTTTTCCATATAACAGAAGGACAGTGTTTTATACATACTAATTTTCATTTTTGTACAAGATACGGTAATGGAGGAAAAAATGTTGAATATTTCCAAAATTTTATTACTGTAAGCTGTACCTAACCCCTTAAATAATATAGTTGCAACCTATCCTATTCGAGCCTAAAAATCCGAGGTCTGCTCATCAAATATAAGTGCAAATGTTCATTGCTGAAGAGGGTACGTAATGGCATTTTATTCCTCCTCATGCAGTGCATTTTAATGGATTATGGAAAGTCGGCATAAAATCATTGAAACATTATCTGAAAAGAGTTACAAGAAATGCCCTGTTCAAATTTGAAGAGTTTTACTGTACAGAATGAAGCTTGCTTCTATTCCAGGTCTATTATTCCTGTCTCTAATGGCACAGATTTGTTTTAATTCTGATCGTAGGTCACTTTCCAGTTTTTTGAACCCATAACGTGCATATCAGAGCCAAATTTACTTGCAGGTCCAGCAAACCTCTTATTCTATGGCACCTCATTTACGGTGTAGAAAGCAAATTAATATTGAGGCAATGTGGTCAACTGAGTAGTCTCAGCTGCAATACATAAAAATTGGCTGCACAAAAACCAAATCAGAAGGCGGGTAATATATTCGTTCTTCTGAAGGAAGACAATTTGTAGTATCTTGTTTGGAGATTGTAGTGATTGGAAGTGTTCAACGTGGTGCTGACGAAAATATTCGTACTAAGTCAATGTTTACGTCGAAAAGTGTACGTGAACGGGAAATCACAAAAATCTGTGCCCTTTCGCAAAGGTAATTAACAATATTTTAACACACCATTATATTTAGTGTCACAGAATCATGTCTGTTGTTTATGTTGTATTGTCTGTCATTTATGAAAAACGGTAGACATTCATTATTCATATCTAGTCATGTTTATGTATGAAAATTGTAAATTTTAGTTGTCGAAATTGAGCAATTTGATTTACAAATTAGATGGCGGTATATTGGTACCCATGATGCCTAACGATATTAAGTTGTCGCACTCTTTCTTCTTGTACTAAAAGAGAGTCAGAAGACCAGAATTACCAACCCTAGGGATTTATCCCTAGTTATAGGGAATTTGAAAGCCATATTTTAATTTTTGTATATTTAAAATTTGAGTTAAATGTTTCCTTATAATTATATTTACTAACAAGAATAAAAATGTAGGCCTAACTTTCTATTTTTTATCACATTCCTCATTGCTATTAAAGAAGAAATGTCACCAGGGATTATGTGACGTTTGCTTCCCGGTTCCTTTACTCGCAGCTTTTTCTCGTAGGAAGGTGATTGGATAAGGCAGTTACATGAGTGTGCATTTGTAAGTGGGGAATTCCCCGTTTCTCTGCTGTACTTTCTTACGGGAAAATTGTATTGGTTGAATTTATTATTACTCAGATTTCCAGGTGAAGGGAATTGAGATTACCGTGAAGTGATTTTGTGATTAGTGACTTAAGCAAATAATGCATTTAACATTACGTAAGAAAGGGGCTGATTTGTGTGTTTGAGTGGACTTACTTGGAATCTTCTGACAATTAAATTAGTCTTCCCTTGAAAACTAAAGCAAAGAAACCTTCATATGAAAACTTTTCTTTGTGTGGGAAGGTATTAATGTTTAATGATTCCAAAAGTTTATAGTTGAGGGGTGGCAAGTTTAAGGATACTCATGAAATAAAAACTTGCAAGTTTCCCTTAGTTGGTAGTACTTATGGAGGCTAATGAATGCAAAAATAGTATATCAGACGCTTGTATTGATCGTTTAGTTGTGCTCTATTTATTTTTGTAAGTTATGTTAATAAAGATTACTATTCAATTTTATAATAAAATTATTTTCTGAAATTAGAGATTTTTTATTGGAATCTAGGATAAAATAGGAGATTTTTAGGGATTTTTTTAGCCTAAACAGATTGGCAACACTGCAGGAGACTCAGCCATGCTGAATAAGGAGTAAACGCAACAGTGTATGTTATTGCCAAAAGGTTCTAAATTCCATTTATTCAGTGTTCTGCTCAAGGGCAGATCTTTCACTGCAAATCCAGCATTCTCCAGTCTTTCCTATTTTCTGCCTTCCTCTTTGCCTCCTCATATGATCCATGTGTCTTAATGTCGTCTAACATCTCATATATTCTTCTGCCCCGAACTCTTCACCCGTTTACCATTCCTTCCAGTGTATCCTTTAGTAGGAAGTTTCTTCTCAGTTAGTGACCCAAACAATTTCATTTCCTCTTTCTGACCAGTTTCAGCATCATTCTTTCTTCACCCACTCTTTCCAACACAGTTTTATTTCTTATTCTTTCTGTCCACTTCACACGTTTCATTCTTCTCCATACCCACATTTCAAATGAATTTTTTCGCTTATCTTCACTTCGCCGTAATGTCCATGTTTCTGCTCCATACAATGTCACACTCCATACAAAGCACTTCACTAGTCTCTTCCTTAATTCTTTTTCCAGAGATCCGCAGAAGTTGCTCCTTTTTTTTCTATTAAAAACTTCCTTGGCCTTTGCTATTTTCCTCTTGATTTCCTGGCAGCAACTCATGTTACTGCTTATAGTACACCCCTAGTATTTGAAGCTGTTCACTTGCTCTACTGCCTTATTTACAATTCGCAAGTTTACCTTCTTTGCTTTCCTTCTTATGACCATGGGCTTCGTCTTATTTGCATTTACCTTCATACTGCTCACAGCTGTCATTTAGTCCCAGTAGCATATTATATAAAAAGTCAGTACGAAAAATAGTACGTGGTTCCATAATAATATCAAATACTCGAATAACGAATACATCTAACTATGTCTGTAGCCTACACAGATAAATTCTTATATCTATCTATTCACGTCTGCGTTCAAGAGACGAGTAATTCTAACGTGGGTGAGAAACGGCCGGTATTATTTTTCTGGAATTCTTTAGTTTGAGGGAGGAATATAGAGAAAAGAAATTTTTTACATTTTTTTCGATGCAGCTTTCATTATTGGCACATTCATTTCTCTTAGCAACCGAATATGGTTACCAAAATTTAACTTACATTATGTATGTATGTATGTATGTATGTATGTATGTATGTATGTATGTATGTATGTATGTATGTATGTATGTATGTATGTATGTATGTATGTATGTATGTATGTATGTATGTATGTATGTATGTATGTATGTATGTATGTATGTATGTATGTGTATATATATATGTATGTATGTATATATATATATATATATATATATATATATATATATATATACTTACTTACTTATTTACAAATGGCTTTCAGCAAACCCGCAGGTTCATTGACGCCCTCACGTAAGCCCGCCATCGGTCCCTATCCTGTGCAAGATTAATCCAGTCTCTATCATCATATCCCACCTCCCTCATATCCATTTTCAGTCCCATTCCGAGGCTTATTGTATGGATTCGTAATAAGCTGTTTTTTACGGTGATGGGTTGTTAGCCCTTCGCCCAACCTCCAAGCTGGAGGACCACCCCTTATCGGCTGTCAACGACTGCTTATTCAATATATTCACAGCTACCCTCCATATCTGGAGGCCGTCTCCTCTATCCGAAACCTGAGGACGCTCCATGCCGTGGTGAAGGGACCCACAATACATGAGTGTATGTATATATATATATATATTTTTTTTTTTTCAGTTTCTGAAAAAAAGTGTCAAATTTTCAAAATTGTAAACCTCATAAAATATCATTCAATCAGTCTGAATGTTTTTATACAACACCACTGCTATGTTAGGAGCAGAACTATGCATTCATTTTTAAATAATAATCCCAGATTACACAGAAAAAATAATTTACATTTTTAAAATTATTTTGTTGATGCCACATATCTTTTTTTCTTTTAAAAGTTGGAGAGTTAGAAAATTGTTAATTGATATATAGTAAATATACAGAAAATAATTCAAGCTATTAGCTACAAAATTGTAGAAGCCTTAGTGATTTGGATGAAGAGAAATACATTAGTACATTATGCAACGAGCCTATAATGATAGTAATTAAGACGCGAGGATGTTTATGAAACGAGCGCAAGCATGTCTAACTTGAAATTATTAATAACTTTCACGTTATCTTATGTGAATGGGAAGGGAACTGACCTTGTGCAATCTCGTGAATTGTGAGATGTGCGCAGACGCGAAAGTATTGATTTTTTCCCCGAAACGAATGTCGACGACCTTGATGTAATCTCGTTAAACTTGATATAACCTTGAAATTGAATTCGACATTGAAAAACGAGATGACAAATTGAATTTATTTGAATATTATTTACCATTAACGCTAATTATTATAGTAACAGAACATAACCTTCTGCGACAGTATTGGATTTCCAGCCTGCGTGACGTTTTGCTAGTTGTCTTTCGATTGCATATCCGAGAATAATCGAAAACCTGAACTTTAATGAATAGGTGTACTTTAATGACATGCATTAAAGGACTGCTACCAGGTGTATAATTTCTACATTTTGGCATGGTCGAGCATAAAAATATTATAGCGGAGAAAATGGCTTTAAAATTGACACTTTAAGAGCGCAGACTTTTAAGGACATTTAATTATGACATTATTAAAAGATTTCTAATCTTGTAACGATCTTGAAACTTTGTAAACGTGTAGATTACGGTATCAGGTACGATTTACAATAATAATAATAATAATAATAATAATAATAATAATAATAATAATAATAATAATTTTTTCCTCCAAAAATGACATATTTTCTCTACAGGCCTGTCTTAAATGGGTTATTCTTTTTGTGTCGGCAAAGAACGGCAAGAAACTCCCTGTGCTTGTTTTTTAAAAGAAATCATGCTAAGTTGTCTCTCTTGATTTAAATTTCAAAACTCTCAGTGATATTTGATACTGCATATAACATTGAACAGTGGAATAGGGTAGTGCATCATCTCTCATATTAATTTAAATATTTAATAGTGTAGAATAAGCATTGTTTATGTTTGTTGAACGGAGGAAAACCAAAGGAGAGTTTAAAATTTTTTATACTTGCTTGTAAAGGCGTTGAAGAGGATTATCCCATTTTATAAAAGTCGGAGCAGAACATGGGGTCACTGTTTGACGGCCTTTCAGAATTACAACGAAGATCGTGTAAGTCGAAGTATTGTAAACTCAGATCTGATGCGGCTTATAGAATTATCCCCTGACAGCTAAATCGATGAAGCAAGTTTATACCGCACCCCAACAAAACTAATATCGCAACTCAACTTTTGACCCCACAAACTGCAGCACACGGCGGCAGGTTTACGAGTCTCTGCCCGAATCACTTCATGTGCGTTGCGGCTGAGATTTCAACACATAAAACCGAGATTCTGAATATCACCGCCACAATTGCGTGTTTTTTATGATGTGCTGACTCATCACGGCGCGACGTAAGTCCCAAAGGAGACGTTTACAACATTTTGGGGACATTTTTCTGACAAATATAATATTTATGGCGAAAGAATAATAAAATAGTAGATTAATACCAGCACAAATGAAGGAGAATAAATTTCAATATACCGGGTGTTTCAGACCACCCGTATCAGCCTTTTTTTATATCGCAGCGTATTGTATGTGTTTATTTGCACTGCAAGTGGGCAAGCACCCGGTGGCAGTGATATACACAATATATACACAAATGATTTACAGTCATCACTTAAGTTACGGGACGCTTTTGTGGGGTAACCATACTTCGGTTTCTAAGTTGTTTATCCTTCAAAAGAGAGCAGTGAGAATTACTTGTGGTGTCTCTTCTAGAAGTCATTGTAAACCACTTTTTGTACAATTAGGAATACTTACGTTGCCGTCAATGTTTATTCTCGATTGCCTTCTGTAAGTTAAGCGTAATGTGCATAATCTTCCTACTTGTTCATCCATTCATAATTATTCTACCCGTTCCAGACTTGATATATATTTCACCAAGTACAAATATAGTACTACAAGCAATAGTTTTATTTCCATATCTTATAAACTTTATAATTCTTTACCATTGCATATAAGACCACGTCATATTTTACTTTCAGAAGGATGGTGAGAAGGACTTTAATGGCAAATCCAATCTACAGTGTCAATGATTTTAGCAATATTACTATTTAGATACTATTTTTTTTAACCTTATGTAATTGACAAATCTGTACAAATCTGTACATTTTAACCTGATTTTATACTATTTTCTTTTAAAACTTTTAACCTGTTTTTGTGAATGTCTAGTGATTGTATATATATATTTTTTTATTCTTACATTTTATTCAGTAGTAGCCATGTATTATATGTATCTACTCTGACGTTGTCCATGGCTCTACACCGCTGGATGACATTAAATTCATCTATCTATCTATCTATCTATCTATCTATCTATCTATCTATCTATCTATCTATCTATCTATCTATCTATCTATCTATCTATCTATCTATCTATCTATCTATCTATCTATCTATCTATCTATCTATCTATCTATCTATCTATCTATCTATCTATCTATCTACCTATCTACCTATCTACCTATCTACCTATCTACCTATCTACCTATCTATCTATCTATCTATCTATCTATCTATCTATCTATCTATCTATCTATCTATCTATCTATCTATCTATCTATCTATCTATCTCTCTATCTATCTATCTATCTATCTATCTATCTATCTATCTATCTATCTATCTATCTATCTATCTATCTATCTATCTATCTATCTATCTATCTATCTATCTATCTATCTATCTATCTATCTATCTATCTATCTATCTATCTATCTATCTATCTATCTATCTATCTATCTATCTATCTATCTATCTATCTATCTATCTATCTATCTATCTATCTATCTATCTATCTATCTATCTATCTATCTATATGTCTGTCTGTCTGTCTATCTGTCTATCTATCTGTCTGTCTGTCTGTCTCTGTCTGTCTGTCTGTCTATCTATCTATAAACAATACACAATACAATTACAATACACAATACAATTATACAATACACAATACAATTATATACACAATACAATGAGAATACACAATACAATTTAACACAATAATAATAAAACATAAAATAATCTAATTTTACAATACAACCTATATATGTATAGGCCTTACATAAGTTCCAATAGTCTTTAACTTTACTCTCATCTCACTCACTGTAGTGGCACTATGACGCAATTCACTGACACTTTAGGACACATTTCACTGGCACTCTATAACACATTTCACTGACACTATAGAACACATTTCATTCTCGAAAACTATACTGATATTTGTTCATAAAAAAAATTTGATAACCGAAACCTATGTAAAGAATCGATTGGTGGTAGTGAGCGTATTCCGAAACTCACCGGTGAGCAATCCGATGGCATCACGGTGTTCCGAATTCCACCGATGACGTCATTGATGCTCCACCGGTGTCGCACCGGTGCCATCAGCTTGCAGAGATGGTGGCAGTCTCCATCAGCCACCATCAGTGAATCTGATTGGTTCTTGTATAGGGCGGGAATTAGCAGACGAATGACATCGTGCACTGTTGTGTCATGGCTGTGTGTTCTGCTATAGTTCTGCTGTATTGTTTGTAATGAGCACAACGTAAAAACAATATGTTAATGGCTAATGAGCGAACATGTCAACGGACAAGTTATTACTACCGGTTCAAGAAGTAAGTTGTCTATGATCTCTTTTCTTTGAATGAGATGGCAGTACGGAAATTTCGCAAAATTTTGCTAGCGTAGCACAGATAACAACTTACACAGTCGCCATGACAGCCATCGATCCTTCCAGCAGTTTTGTTCCTATTCCTCTGCAGCGTGACGTCATTGTTGTCCACCGGTCCGGTGAGATTCGGAATACGCTGAGTACCTTTTCCTGTAGCAAACCGGAAGTAGGGGTACCTGTGGTAAACTTCGAAATTTCAAATGGGAACCATGGGTCATTGAAGGTGTCATTGGAAACTACTTTTAAAACGAAACAACTTTTATTAAAACTTTTTTTGTAACTTTTATTATTTACTCACAAAGCAACAAAAATAGTATTTTCTGAGAAATGTATGTTCTTTATGTACGTACACTCTTCATAGTAAGTGTTCAAAATGTCTTCCATCCTGTGCTAAACAATGTTATGATCTCCTCCTAACATTCGTGATTGCACGGAGAACTTCAGCACAGCTGAGAGACACGCGTGTGGCTTGTCTAATTCTTTGTTTCATGTCTTCTCTAGTTGTTGGATGCACCTGGTAGACCATGTCTTTAATTCCCCCCCACAAGA
This sequence comes from Periplaneta americana, assembly GCF_040183065.1. Taxonomy (NCBI): domain Eukaryota; kingdom Metazoa; phylum Arthropoda; class Insecta; order Blattodea; family Blattidae; genus Periplaneta; species Periplaneta americana. The sequence continues at coordinate 118,731,157 of NC_091130.1, forward strand.
GGGATTGCCCGTGACTTAGGATTGCATCATAATACAGTGTTTAGAATTCTCAAAGACAACAAATTTCATTCTCACCATATTCATCTCCATCAGCAACTTAGGGGAAATGACTTCCAGACGCGTGTTGAATTCTGCAAGTGGTTTCCAAACACTGAACGTGATTTCAAGCTTAGAATTCTGTGGACTGATGAGGCAACTTTAAAAAATAATGGTCAGGAGAATCTCTAAAATTCCCATTACTGGTCTTCGGTTAATCCACACTGGCTATACTGTTTTCGCTGTAAGAAAAATCCTATGTAAACACAAGCATGTGGCTGTCATACCCGTGATTGGCTCACAGTCGAAACACTCACACGACACAGGAAAATATAGTCCGTATTTGGATACTATCATCTTATATTATTTGAAAATAAAAACTGAATTCTAGTTCTTAACTATGATGAAACATATGACTTCACTCATATGTAAAACGATATGTGAAAGAAAAGCTACTTTTATATTTCGTTATGTACTATGGAAGCGGATGAATACAAACAGTAATACCGAGGTAGTCTGTTCTTGTAACAAGCTGGCGTCACTTGAGCTCGTAATTGTTCACGTAAGCTTCTGGATCCTCGGTGTGTGTGGTTATTAATCATAAGAGTAGAAACCCTCTCAAAAGCGGAAAAAAACAAATAGACTTAAATGCATATAAGTTATGTGAGTTTTAATTAGAGTGAATATAAAGTAAATGTTTTCTAAGCAAATGAATGCATAGTAGTGAGGTTAGACCTACTTGACGAGTAACGAGAAATGTTTAACATGAAACAAAATGTACAGCAGTAGGAGGGAACATGTACTGAGAATCTATGGCGCCAAACAGCGGCCAATGAAGCCTCACTTCAGTCACGTGCTATTGTTTATATTAGGATTTTTCTTACAGCTAAAAGATGATACGTGAAGAGGATTACCAGCACGTGTGAAGCCTCAACACATGGTATGGCCTCCTCGGACACCGAGTCATTGCACCATACTTTTTTGAAGAGAACTTGAATGGTAGAACGCATGCTTCTTCCGAAATATTTTGCACCAGTTGCTTCATGATGTTCCCCTTGCGCTTATATTAACGATGTGGCTTCAGCAGGGCGGCTGTGCGGCTCACTTTTCACGTAGGGCTCGGCGAGTTATTAACCGGTTATTCCCCTACTGTAAATTGAACGACGACCAGTAGCCTGGCCGGTGTTATCAAGCTCCGCAAATATATATTCAAACTCCGCAAATATGATTCGCGGTCACAACAATAACAACTACCCCCACCGTTTTCCCCTCCCCTACTTTGATAGCTCGGGTACTACTTTCCGATGCGCGCGCAGCACTGATTACTCTGCGCAAAACTACGACACACTCACTCCTCCACAGCTGGCGCACTGTTTACTTTGTACGTACCTCGGCCTGCAGCAACTATAAACAACATGATTAAAATGTAAAGTCAAAGGGAAAGGGGAAGGAATTAACTGTAGTTGATGGATATAAATACAGAAAGTACTGCAAGAATAAAGAAGAACAGAAATTGAGGTACATAGTGAAAATGTGTAATGCCAAAATAGTGACAACTGTTGAAGGTGACATTCTTTTAAATACAGGAAGAAATCACAACCATGAGAAAGATGTAACTGTACACCGTCAGATGATTACAAATGCCGCGAAACGCAAAGCCAGTGAAGAAGACTTGTTGGACAGACCTTCAAAATTAATCAAGAGAGAAATATGCTCAGCCCCACAAGACATAAGCGAGAAAATAACGACCAGGGATATAAACCTAACAAGAAAGTACTTATACACGCAAAGAAGAAAACTTCATCCAAGACTACCTAAAACTAGCAAGAGGTTCATGAAGCTCTACAAGTAGTCCTAAGTCTAGAACAGAGTACACAACATTGACTTTACTAATTTATTTACTCTGAAGTATGAAGAGAATTTGCTTAGTAATGATGTGAAAGAGTGGGGGTAACTGATGAGGGGAGATATTTACGCACTTTGATACAAGGTTGACGAGAGTTTTCTTTTTTGTTGTCTGGCCTGCCCGATCTAGTGACTTAGCTCCAAATGACTTCTTCTTGTGGGGGAGAATTAAAGACAGTTCTACCAGGTGCATCCAACAACTAGAGGAGATATGAAACAAAGAATTACAGAAGCCTTATGTCTCTCAGCTGTGCTGAAGGTCTCCGTGCAATCACGGATGTTAGGAGGAGATCAGAACATTGTTTTGCACAGGATGGCGGACATTTTGAGCACTTACTATGAAGAGTGTACGTACATAAACAACATACAACATTTCTTAGAAAATACCATTTTTGTTGCTATGTGAGTAAACAATAAAAGTTAGAAAAAAAGGTTTCAGTAAAAGTTGTTTCTTTTTAAAAGTAGTTTACAATGGCACCTTCAATGACCCATGTTCCCATTTGAAATTTCGAAGTTGACCACAGGTAGCACTACTTTCGGTTTGTTACGGGAAATAGTACTGCCACCAATTGATTCTTTAGGTTTTGGTTATCAAATTCTTTTTTATGAACAATTAGTGTCATATAGTTTTCGAGAAAAAAGGCTGATACGGGTGGTATATACTGTTTATATAAAATTCCACAACATAGAACATATTAATATTGGGAAGTCATAACATACCGGTACTTGTAATTTATGTAGTATTTTCTCAATATTCATAAAAATGATCAATAATAGAATTGCGAAAGGGTGTAATGAATTTTCTGGATATTGTATCACGTTTTCAGTAATGTAATATTAATTTAATCCATAAATGTCATAATAACATCGCTATAACTGTTGATTTACTTATTTTTGTAACGGATAGGTAGCATCAATTGTTCATGACAATTCTTACAGACAATAAAATTGTAATGTCTATTATATTTAATCGTATGAAAACAAATTAATATACCTAAGAAAATAATTTTTGAAAATGTACTGTCAATTTAATTTGATTTACCGCTTTACCTTATGTAACAAAATAATTAAAATTATTGTACAACCGATCTCCAATAAATCCTTGTTTTGTGATAATTCTTCAAAAAGGTACGTTAAATTCAATAAAAATTGTTGTACTCATATTTACATATGCATCACTGCCGAATGAATTGAATCATAACGGAAATTAAAAAAAAAAATCCCAATAAAGGTTTTTGGAGAAATGCACTGCGGATAGATTTGGGACTTAACCCAGGCATAGTGGTCAGAAGTTGTGCACCGCCATCTTTCCTAGTCCCGAGGTAGAAATTTTACATGAAAATTTCTGATCCCGCCGGGAATCGAACCCGGGCGGCTAGTCTGGAGGCAGACGCGCTACCACAGAGCTAACTCGGCCGACCGTAGAGGTTGATGTAACGAATGAAACAGTTTATAAACCGAATTTGTCCACCATAGTTTCCACAAAGGCTAGCCGGGATTTTAATCAGCTCTTCAACTATAGATCTAGTTAACTGATAAAGTAAATAACAATGATATTGCGGTTTATAATTCAAAATTCAAAATCCCGACACCTCATGTATTCAGGCGGACACATTTATGAGAGAGTTGCAGCAGAGAAATTATCATTATTGCTGGTTTATTAGTGTCATTGTGTTGTGACTGTCGTAGCATTTAACTGCTACTCACGCTCGTTCTACTGTACATCACTAGTGTTTGAAACGCTCTTATTTGCTGAAAAGGCAGTTACATTTCGTGACACGCAATAGGAGTAAATAAACAGCAAACTTATGGAAGAGAGGACACATTATATTATGTGAGTAGTAGTGAAGCTACTTAAATCCTTTTAACACAGTACGTTAATAAGAAATCCATCCGAAAAAAAATATCAGAATCAGCATTTCGACATTATTTACCGAAGAGATGTTAAGGGATCTCGTCTGTGTCACAGGTTCTAGCACATTAGTATTCCATCTAGGCGACTCGGGTTCGATCCATGGCCAGGTTGTGATTGAATTTGCAGTGAGCAAAGCAGACGCTGCTGCAAAGAGTTTTTCTGGTGATACTCTCCACTTCCCTCTAACATTGCAACAACATTCTTCACCTCAATTTCATTTCATCTAGTATCCTCATTCATTCATTCATTCATCCATTCATAGTGTTCTGCCCAATGTTAGGTCTTTCATTGTAAACCCAGCATTCTCCAGTCTTTTCTATTTTCTGCCTTCCTCTTTGTCTCCGCATATGACCCATATTTATTTAATTTGATTTAATTTATTTAACTAGCCATCAAGCTAATGAGTACAAATTAAAATTATAAAACAAAAATGTTTCTAGCCACTACCGTAAGAGCCAGGCTCCTATACGGTGTAGTCTTAGCCAATAATATAACATAAAATTTACAAGAACAGTATACTAAGGCCGTGTCTCAAAACTACATTTTCAGCTGAAGTGAACTAGAGTGTTGACTAAATAGCCGGATGAGACGTCAGAAGTTATGATCCAAAGCTACATAGTGCATAGCAATCAAGTCCGTAGTAGCTAGTAAACGAAAATGCTTGCTTGATTGTTGACTTGTTCACTAAACAAACATGTATACCGTACCTCATCAGCAATTGGGGTTATGAAATCCGAAAATGCTTTGGAAGTGAAATAATGTAAATATAGTGTAGAATAACTCGTTAACTTTGAACACTGTCATTGTTAGTACCTTCTGTACAATGTTTTAAACATTATTGTAATATATTAAGCCCTTATCTTTTCCACATAACTCGTAATGAAACTGCATTAGGACACTGCTCTCTTAATTCAGTGCTGCACCGTGATGTCATGTTTTTTTAGAAAAATAATCTGTGAAGAAGGCCATGATTCAAGCATTCATTTCCAAAGCTGCCTAGAAGTGTGTAGTTCACAAGTCACCTAGTTGCTAGTCACTAGTGTGTAGTTTGGACTTGAGCTTTGAGTCACGGCCTAAATACAGTGAGAAACTTAATTCAAACCAATAAATAACACACAAGAGAAAAAAAAGAAGAAAAAGAGAAAAGAGAGAAAAAGACATATTTAATGTAAATTGACAATCAGACAGAAGTTAGTGATATTCAATAAAAACACGAATATAGTTGACAGAAATAAAAGGTAAAAAACTACACACATTTGTTAATATTATATATCATGAATAATTTTATAAATTTCATTTTTAAAAGCTTCAATTTTAAAATATTTCAAAATTGGAAAATATTTTTAATTTTATTATAAAGTCTTGGGCCGAAACTAGCACCATGTTTAAGAAGCTGCTGTATATCTTAATGTCGTCTATCATCTGATATCTTCTTCTGCCCCGAACTGTTTACCATTCCTTCCAGTGCATCCTTCAGTAGACAGTTTCTTCTCAGCCAGTGACCCTGCCAATTCCTTTTCCTTTTTCTGATCAGTTTCAGCATCATTCTTTCTTTATGCACTCTTTCCAATACAGCTTTGTTTCTTACTCTGTCCATTTCACACGCTCCATCCTTCTCCATATTCACATTTCAAATGCTTCTATTCATTTCTCTTCACTTCGTCGTAATGTCCATGTTTCTGAACCATACAATGCTACAGTACACACAAAGCACTTCACTCGTCTCTTGCTTAGTTCTTTCTCCAGAGGTTCGCAGAAGATGCTCCTTTTTCCTATTAAAAGCTTCCTTGGCCATTGCTGTTCTCCTTTTGTAGTATCCTCAATACCTAAAAATAAGCTGAGAAGAAGTTGTGGAGTGGATTTCTGATGCTGCTATAGAGAAGGTTTGGGGCTCTGGATCTTGTATCTTATCAGACTACTCGTCTGAAAATGGAACCTGACTTTTTCAGTGCTGAGGCAGGATGGCCCACTTGTCAGCTTAGGATTCACGAATTTCACCCGCATCACCTGTTAGTCCCTCATCCCCAGTCCCACAAGGTACCTCGAGTTCAGTGAAGAATGCACTGTGCATAGCACTACCACCAACAACTAATGCCATATATCCACGGGTTCCAAGTTCGGTGGCGGCCCATAGCCGATTCTACATCGGAGCAAGCCCGAAACCTAGGAAAGAAACGGAGATGATGATGGAGGGGAAATGTAATTATGATGGCGAAATGAATCCGAGGTCCAATATGTAAAGTTAGCCCGCAATTCTGCTTCAATTGGTTGAGAGAAAACGTCGCAAAAAACCTCAACCAAGATTTGAACCCGGACTGTCTCGATTCACGGTTAGACATGCTATTTCTCCACATTGGTGCATTTACAGAAGACTAACACTATAGGTAGAGAGTTGAGGTGGTGACGGGGTTTGAAACCTGCAGACCGTTGCAATTACAAATGCAAAGTGAAAGCCACTATCTACTGTAGTAAAAGCTGTCCGCTGGCCATGAAAAATACACAGTCTACTTATCGTTTCGACAGTACTCACTTTTGACCATAGCGTTTCTTAACAAAATATAAACTGCCAGTCAACAACTGTGCTTCCGGCGTTATACATGGAGGCAGGGGCACATTTTTTTTTTCTAATTTTTCACTGTCAGAGTAACAAAATCTACGGGGTGGGCAAAATAAAACTGGCCAGCGGAAAATATACATGAATATATGAATTTACATGTATAAGACTGACGCGGAAATGACTCTGACAATGCAGAAAACCGTGATTTCGATGCAACAGTGTGTTGCTGTCACATGTCCGCGCATGCGCATCTCCCGCATGCTCTGTCCCGAGCTTCGCTGTGGCATTACGTTTGAGTGAGTGAGAGGAGCAGACGTGTTTAGTGGCCAGTTGAATGCAACACAAATTGGTGCTCACGATAAAACAACGTGTGTTCATTGTCGAGTGTTATGCGAAGCACAATTCATTGAAAAGGTGTGCGGAACTGTTTGTGCAAGAGTTACAGACTGGACGTGTTTTGGCAAAACCTCCAGCAAAGGCTGCAATGCAAAACTTAGTGGCAAAATCACGTGAAACGGGCTCTGTAGCGAATAAAAACTATCCGAAAGTCAGTGTTAAACAGTCTTATAACAACTCTTCTTGAACCATCTGGTATTAGTCGGTCGGATGGTAAACGACCTGACGGCTTGACATTAATCCTTGGTCCAAAGGTAAATCACTCATCTGGGATTTTACATGTGTAGATACATTAGCCCTTTCCCATTTAAAATCTTCTGTCAATTGTGCTAGATCTGCTGCTGAATCCGCTCATCATGCTAAACGACGTAAATATGAACATTTAACATCAAATTACAACTTCGTCGCTTTTGCAGTTGAGACCTTTGGTCCTTGGTGTAGAGACGCTAAAGATCTACTGACCCAAATTGGTACACGCCTACTGTCCCGTACCTGCGATCCTAGATGTATCAATTTCCTTCGTCAACGCATTGGAATTGCGGTTCAGCAAGGGAATGCTACCTCCATCCTAACTCTATTTCGATGGATGAGATCTTTCTCATTTAATGAAAATTATGAAAATTGTTTATTAAAAGAAAAAGAACCTAAGATACATACCTAAAAAAAATATGTAGGGAACAACGTAATAGATATGGCCCTGGTGTTGATTAATTTATGTAAAATTGTATACAGTTCCTGCATATAAATTCATTGTGTTCTTTTCCATATACATTTGACTATGTAACGAAGTTACATTGAAAATTCTATATTTGTAAATAAAGTATAGTGATTATTATTAAAAAAGAAAAAACTATAAACATATAAAAATGTAAATATTATACTCTATTTTTTTTAATGGAGTGCAGTTTTATAGAAAGGCCTTTGCCGACAGACCTTCTACTGCACCCTACTAGTTGGTTGTCATAAATAAATATCTTCCTTACGGTGACGGAAATCTTGTCTTCTCCTATCAGTAACCAATCACAACTATTGTTCAGAAGAATTGACAGGCTCTCGTCAAATCCACGTGGAGGCAGAGTTGCTGCATCTTTTCCGAATTCCAAGAATCCCGTCAGTCTCATTTCAGGGTCACCAGGATTATGGCTACTCTGCAATGTTGGGACGAGGGGACAGGATGGAATTGTCAGACTTGTTTGTGTAGGAAGTCATAAATCTGTAAGTGGGTGTTCAAAGAAGCCACCGAACTGCACTCCTTGAAATAAAATAAGGTATACAGATTTTCCGGGCCAGTTTTATTTTGCCCACTCTGTACATCGACATAAGACATGGTCTTCCTACCCCGTCTTCAATATAGGTAATCCCTGTGCTTGGTGCTGCGGCACGTTCGAATTATAACAATGCTATCTTTATTACAGATAGATCTACTGACTAGTACTGACCTTGTAATAAAATGCAGCTGACACAATGTGAAATTTAACTTGTCGTGAAACATAGTTCTGCAGTGCAGATGTTAAATATTGTTTATCGTGGATTTTAAACTCAATTTAAGAGCGGTATTCACCCTTTCGTTAGTTTGGGTTCTAACTTTATTGTGAAATTTTCGTTTAATGTTTTGTGCATTTGACAGTTCATATTTTTAATTTAAATATGTAATACTATTAATAACTAAATCGTAACACAATAATATTATACTAAAACAAAACATTTAAAATACCATATATATTATTTTAATGTACCGAAGTACATATGATATTTCCATGCAGATATTCTGCGTCATCATACGATGAAAGGGTAATGGAACAGAGAAAAATTCTCTCCGGCGCCGGGATTTGAACCCGGGTTTTCAGTTCTACGTGTTGATGCTTTATCCACCAAGCCACACCGGATACAACCCCGGCGTCGGATAGAATCGTCTCAGATTAAGCTCCAACTCTTGGGTTCCCTCTAGTGGCCGCCCTCTGCACTACGTCATAGATGTCTATGAACGTAGGACCGAAGTCCACACATGTGCTGAGGTGCACTCTAGTTGGCCGGGCTTAGTGGATAAAGCATCAGCACGTAGAGCTGAAAACCCGGGTTCAAAACCCTGCGCCGGAGAGAATTTTTCTCCGTTCCATTACTCTTTCATCGTATGATGACGCAGAATATCTGCATGGAAATATCATATGTACTTCGGTACATTAAAATAATATATATGATATGCGTAAATCACTTCGTGATTTAAGACGGCGCTTATTCTGTCGGATCCCGGCCAACTAGTCACTCATAACGAGTGCACCTCAGCACATGTGTGGACTTCGGTCCTACTTTCATAGACATCTATGACGTAGTGCAGAGGGCGGCCACTAGAGGGAACCCAAGAGTTGGAGCTTAATCTGAGACGATTCTATCCGACGCCGGGGTTGTATCCGGTGTGGCTTAGTGGATAAAGCATCAGCACGTAGAGCTAAAAACCCGGGTTCAAATCCCGGCGCCGGAGAGAAATTTTCTCCGTTCCATTTCTCTTTCATCGTTTAAAATACCGATAATGTAAATAATTGTAAACAATTTTAATAATGACCTCTCCCTTGACAAAATTCTGCGTATGTCACTGCTTGGAGGCATGTCTATGTATTTATTGCTGCATTCAAAGGCAGAAGTAATGCTAATAATAGAAATAATTATTTCGGTGAAAGTCTGAGAGTGACAGAAAAACTGTACAACGCAACGGGAAGGCACGTCTGATTTATATGGATGTTAATGAGCTACTCCGGAAAATAACTCCGCGGTCATGCCAGGAATTTGTATACTGGAAAAAATGCTTGAAACTGGGACACGACTATATTAACCCACGAAAAATACGAGGCTTGCAACACAATGTAGTACGGCGGGTTCTGCTTCAAAATAGTAACAATTGGACAACCATCACATACGGTGACATCTTCATGGAACTTCGTCAAGAACCGAGAAGTCAAAATAATTTATGGGTATCCATCGTCAAAGTCTTTGGTTTTTTACGTAGCAATACCGCAGTCCACTAAGTATCAAGCGGTGCTAAATAGTTTCATCTTGCATTGATTGTTCCGATAAGCTGACTAATAAAGTAATGAAAATTCAATTAGACCGTCTATGCTTATCTGTATTGCAATTATAATTTATTGATTTCTTACATTAACGTTTTCGGTACCTCAGTGTACCATCATCAGATGTATTTATGATACTAAATTTAAACCTGGCTAATAGGTACATATATTGTGGTCTTGGATAGTGTGTGTGTGTGTGTGTGTGTGTGTGTGTGTGTGTGTGTGTGTGTGTGTGTGTGAATATACATACTATACCCATACATATTTACAGTGGTTATATAAAACCATAAAACACTTATATACTATCGATATGTTAAAACAACCAATTAAGATCAATTTTAAAAACATGTGGTCATTGTTCTATGACGTTATTTAAATACTTAACACTGTGAATTTTATGAATGTTTATCGTGACTGTTGGTTGGGGCAACTAGTCGTTACCTACTTGATGTGGATTAATTGTACTGTAATGTTGAGTATAAATAAATCTTGAAGATTATTTGCATTGTTTATTCGATGATAAACACATATTTAATATTGGAGCACTTGAAATTTAGAATATTCGTGACGTACACTTTGATGGAAGTTTTGTGCGTGAGTTGACTAAATCACTTCTTATGGTTTAACTTACAATTTCATTTGGTTGTTGTTTATCAATCCCCGGACTCCAGTGAAGCCTTGCTTTGTTCGTGTAGCTCAGGTATGCTCAAAATTGTAAAAGCGCCGATTACACGGATGATGCTGCACTGCATAACACACACAGTGTACGGACTGGGCTCCGCAACTACATTGCAGCACCGCCCGTGGCATCGCTCTCACTGTCAAACAAATACGGATAATGAACTGAATTTAAAAAAGGAGATATTCAGTTATTACATTATTTATTATATTTTTTACAGTTATGATACTTTTATATCATAGATAATGTTATTTTCATATTCCACATTCGATATGTGTATGCCTATTCTTTCTGCAAGTAATCGGAAATCTATTTCCAACGAATTTACTGCAATGCACAAAAGATTCTCATCTGTTAATCGGGAGCTATGTTTGGATTTTTGAATTTAGCAACCTTCATTCTCGAAAATAATTGTTTGCACACATACTGTATTTCGAGTGACAGCGAATAAGCTCATCTTGAGATATTGCTTTTTGTTCATTTTTGAATACTTCTATGCTTGGCAAGTCATTCTCCGCATTTAGTTCTGAATTCTACATGACTTTGTAAATCAATTAACTCGTCCTGGAACTGCACTCTCACAGATTGTAGTAAATTTACTATGAAGGGATTAACAAAAAAGATTAATATCACTTTCCATACATCTAAAATCATTAAATCTATGTTCTGTGAATTCACATTTGAGCTGTTCCAGTACAGAGATGTAATTAACTATATTTTGTTCAGGCACCATAGATTTCTTTACAAGTTCACCATCCATGAAGGGTTTTTAGTGCCTTAGCTAATTCCCAACATACTTCATAACTTGCTCCTAAACATAGACTCTGAATTGTTCGACTCTCTTCAATGTTTGGCCTATCACGAAGTGCTTTCAATTCTTGAAACTGTAGTGCACGTTGCACCCCTGAAAAATTATTTTATAACATGTATTTCTGTTGGAATAAAATCACCACAATAACAATAATTGTACTAGTAACAACAACAACAACAACAATAATAATAATAATAATAATAGAAATAATAATAATAATAATAATAATAATAATAATAATAATAATAATAATAATAATAATAATGTTGATATATGAATACATATTACAGAAAACAGCTTCCCTGTCACTTCGGCATGTTCTGGATAGCAGAGCGTATAATGTTTTATGTTGCTCAGTAGTATTCGTGACAATACCTTACAACATAGTAAACACTACGTTTTCACAACAAAAATAGTCTTCCTCCCACACTGTACGGAATGATCGTTTTCTTACACAAGCTTTTGACTGTGTCATTATCCAGCACTGTTCGTGTGTTTACTAAATACTTGAACTGCCTTCCCCACTCATCCGTCGAGCTTCGAACGAGGAACAGCACGCTCTACATTCCAAGGTTGCGATTACAGAACGTAATCGGGAGTCAGAGAATGAGCATACCTGGTGCAGTTGATGTGGTGTGTGCTCCATGACGGCTTGGCTTAGCTAAATAGGCTATGTGGTCTACAATCTGAATACCTATCTGTTCTTTTCACCTTATTAACCCTCGCAACTTAGCTGCTCTAGACTTACATGCTACTTATCTGGGCTCTTTCTTGACCCCAAGAATATGGTTGTTAATAATTTAGATGTTTTTAGCTTACTGCATTTTTATATACAGTACAAGAAAATTGAAAGTTTTTACGGCACCTAGATTTACTCATTATGTTTAAACAATGAATTACTTAATTAATTAGTTTAATCTATTCTGTATTCTGTATTTGTGTTTTTTTAATTTTTAGTTACCAGAGAATACATACTTTCCTTGAAATAAAGAACAAACAGGAAATTATTATCGCTTCTAGTGTTAATTATTATGTTTAGACACTTAATTAATTAATTTAAAGTCAACATCTACTGCAGTAGGAAGAAATATAGGCTAATTTTACAAATACAAATAATTACTCTTGAATCTAAAACATTTTACCCATAGTTTAAATTACAGTTTATGTTATATTTGTTTCATTTGTTAACTGTTCAAAGTACAGTTACCCTGAAAAAGAATGAGACGATTCTTGGTCGTCGGAAGTTAAAGTTCTACAGCGCGGTTCACTCGATATCGACGTAGGGATACATAACATGACAAATAGTACAAGAATTGTTACAAGGACCACAACAAGGACAAGGACCAGAATAAGGATCACGAAGAAGACTGCCATTTAAGGCCAGGATTTCACAACATAGCTCGAGTCCCAAAATATCATTGCTTCACTGTACCGAATGGCAAATGCCTGCTAAGGGATCTACATTCAGGACTGCTGCTATCACTGTCTTGTCTCGGTAGCTCATATAGTAGCGTGCCGGTTCCATTGTATAACCGAAACGTCTCGTGTTCGATCCCAGGTAAAACTTTTTTTTATTGAGGTGTAATTAATTTGTTCAGAGTTCCTCGACTGCCTAATTTGTCGAAAAATATGGAATAATTTATGCCCAATTTCTGGGTCTTACAAGTGGGCTGAACCTCGTCAAAAAAAATAAATCTTACTTGGAAGTTAAAAGTATTCTTCCTCAAACAAAAATCATAAGAAACAAAAAGAGACCTGTTAACTTAAAATCTTGTCCACATGCCATCAGCTTCTATTACAGCTCTAAGTCGATCCGGCATGGATGTCACGAGATTGTGGAATAAGTTCTGATCCCCGGCGAGACCTTCCCAGGTGTCAACAACTTGATCCCACAATTCGTCTCGATTTCGAGGGCGTCGGTGGGCATAGGTGGCTATCCTTCTCTTTTTCAATTCCGCCCATAAATTTTCGATGACATTCAAATCAGGTGACTTCGGAGGCCAATTAATGATTTCGATCTCGGGTCTCCTTTGAAACCATCTATGGTGCAGCATAGTGCACGGGATGGTTATCCTGCTGGAACAGGAATGTTCCTTCGGGAAAACGTTCTCGGGCGGAGGGAAGGAATATATTTTCCAGAATGTGCTCGTAAGTTTCCGCATTAAACCGGCCATCGATGCGTTCTATAACGCCAGGTCCATCGTAAGACATCCACCCCCAACACGATATGCTAAAGCGCCCCGATCTTTCACGTCGGTGCACATAGCGCTGATCATGTCGGAGACCATCCTCACGATAGACACGGACAGGACCTTCGTAATCACTCGAGATGGTTGTTTCGTCGGAGAAAATTACATTTCTCCAATCGAAATCCACTCGATTGGTAGCGAAGGCAAGACGGTCGACAGCTTGTGCTTCCCCCAATATTTCCATTTGCGTAGCCCTCCGGCTCCTAATACCGCGGTTCCTCAACCTGCTGATCACAGTCTGTGAAGAGCCGGGAAAGTTAGATGCTGCTCTTATTTCGTTAGCAGTCAGAAAGGGGTCCTGTCGAACTGTCTCGAATAAAAGAGCATCCTCTTCCAATGAAGAAATCCGCGGACGCCCAGGAATAGGGCGATTTTCGACCTCCCCAAAATTTTGGTAACGAGGAACCCATCTCGCGGCTGTACTTCCAGGAACACCGACCAAACGGCCAGCAGATCTTTAGTGTAGACAATGACTATTTAACATGATATAGAATTATTGAAATAAGAGGCATCTTGCATAGTAAGAGTTAATAAATCAACCCTAAATTAAATATCTAAATAACAGGATATAACAGGAAGTCCAATTGTTGCGAAACTAATCAAATTAAATCTAATTACATTAAATAAACAAACCCCAAGTTATGACA